>NC_136526.1:68903609-68966109 GCF_053919585.1 Euprymna scolopes
CATTTCAGCCCGGCGTTGCCCGGGTGTTTGGAGGTGTGTGTTGAGCAAAAAAAAAAAAAAAGAAAGCAACACCTTAACATTTATTGTTTTGGGCTCAAATGAAGTCATTAAGTTAGATCCATGTCCAAGGAACCTATATCTAAAATTTCAAGTGTTGGCGGAGGAGATTGGTTTAGTTCTCAAAGGTCAAATCGTTGAACTTTATCCACTTAACAGACAAATTTCTGGCTGCAAACGGATTACAAAGATTTTCCCAAATTTCAGTACCCTGTATATCAAATTTCGAGTCTGTAGACTGACAATTGGCAGAGTTATTGCGTAGGAAAATGTACCCGCATACACACACACACACGTTTACTTTTATATATATGTAATAAATATTTATATGAAATGCTGATATCTATACGGCTCCATCTTTATTTCTTTTCAAACCGGACGTGACCTTTACAATCGAATGTGCTTCAATGCTTTTCACCAAAAACGAAAAGACAGAATTTCTTGACAAAATCACGTGATTTGCTCCTCCTCGTTCTAGTATTTCTTCTTTCTTACTTTTCAGAAGTTTCGTTTTAAGCTTTAAAAAAAACAAAACTAAAATAAAATGATTGTAATGAGACCCCCCCCTCTTTCCCAACTTTACGCACCTCGTATACAACGGAACTTTTTTAGACACTCTCCTTTTTACAAAAAAATAAAAAAAATAAATAAATAAAATAAAGCGATACGGCGCCCGAAGCAAACAGAGAAAAACTTTGGTATTCTTGCGCACGTACACAAAATATATAGAGAAATAGAAAGGAACGAACCGTATTATGTGCTCATCAACGTTTCGTCTTTATTTCGAGACTTCCTCTGGATGAATGAGATTAAGAAACAAAAAACACCAGTACAAAATATTTGAAAATGTTTCACGTGCAAAGTGTGACGCTGTTCAATTTCAGAAAAACGGAAAAAGACGTTGGAAATTCAAAAAGGAGGTGGGTGGGGGCTTGCGCTGTTAAAGAGAGGGAAATCTTAGTGACGTCATATAGTCGTTAATGTAATTTTAAAATGTTTGCTAGGTAGCATGGTGGCGATGCGGCGTAGGCTTCATTAGGAGCGAAAACCGCCCCCTTAAGTAAACACTTCAAATCTCCACACTAACGTAATGTACTTGCAATAACCCTTATCCCTGAGTGGCTTCCGGGCCTTGATAAGTGGTGATCACTGTGTAAAAAAAAAAAAAGACTAAGTGAAATTATAGAATGTTGGGGGAAGCTTTATTGAATTCTAAATAATGGAGAAGCTTCTATAATTCCACTTCGTCTTTTTCGCTCCTAATGAAACCTACGCTAGACGCCGCATCTCCACCATGCTACCTAGCACCTTCTCTACTCTTCTGATGAGAAGCATTAGGCTTCAAAATGCCTTGGCATAAAGAGTCCCTTCTATCCCCCATGTTTTGACAAGCTTCTGGGTTTGACCTTTACTCCTGATCTGAAATGGAACACGTACATCAAGTCTGTTGCCAAGGTCGCAGGAAAGATGGTGGGATCCTTCTACCGCTCCAGAAGATATCTCACTACTGATGCAATTCTCTATCTATATAAAAGCCAAGTACGGCCAAGGATGGAATACTGTTGCCATATCTGGGCAGGAGCTGCCAAAAACAGCCTATCATGCCTTGACAGAGTACAAAATAGACTTCGTGGTTTAGTGGGGGACGCCCTTTTCTCTACCCTGCAACCCCTCTCCCACAGAAGAGACGTTGCGAGCCTATCCTTGTTTTATCGTTATTTTCATGGCAGGTGCTCGTCTGAACTCCAATCCCTGGTCCCCCCTCGCCAATCTTTCACGAAAAACACCCGTCTAGCTGAATCCACTGTGAAAAATTTCCCCCACTCTATATCTGTGCCTAAATCAAAACGCGGATTTCATGAGCAAAGCTTCTTTCTTAGAACTGCACGCCTGTGGAACTCTGTTCCGTCTGCCTGCTTCCCTCCGGACTACAACTTGGATGTCTTCAAGTCTAATGTTAACAAATTCCTAATGAACCGCCCCCCTAATTAAACACTTCATAAAATCTCCTCACTAACGTGATGTACTTACAATAACCCTTATCTCTGAGTGGCTTCCGGGCCTTGATAAGTGGTGATCACTGTGTAAAAAAAAAAAAAAAAAATTATTTGTATTCCATTACATTTTCACCCCAAACAAGGCACATTGCCACTTTGATGTAGGGGGCTACTATTAGAGACACAGGCTACAGGGGTACTAGGTGGGGAGTTGGGCAGCAAGATGTCGGTTCACGTTACACTTGAACTTCTGCATGTCAGTACAGTTGAGGAAGCAGGAACCTGGCAGGGAGTTCCAAAGTCTACCGGTTCTGCGGAAGAAACTACTGGAGTAGAAGGAAATGGACTCTCTTCCGTCCATTTCGCGATATATGAGCTCCTTCGCAAATAAATAAAGAATAAATAATAAATTTCTTGGACTAGATAAGCGCCTCATGTGTAAAAATATATATACCTTTACTAACGCGTTAAGAACGTAGCTAAAATAAATGTAGTTCAAGAAATTTAAATGTAATTTGAACCGAAGCATATAAACGTATCCAGATTTTAAACGAAGCAGTAATAAAGAACTGCCTGAAAACGATTGATGAAATTCGATTGAAATTACTTGCAAAAAAAAAAAAATGGACAAGGACGACTATGGAACTTTCTTGCACAAATTCACTTGGGAAATAAGAATTACAATTCGAAAAGTAAAAGAAATTACAAAAAATTCTCATTAAGCAAAAACACTCCGTGCTATTCGACAGTACTTTTCTGAATATATATATATATATATATATATATATATATATATATATATATATATATATATATATATATATATATATATACATATATATATATGATGAAAATAATGGAAATAGTATTCCGACAAAATAGAGAAAATAAAAAAGGAACAAACCGTATTATGTGTTCACCAACGTTTCGTCTTTATTTTATTTTTATTTTATATATATATATATATATATATATATATATATATATAATTTTTTCTACCCCCGCCATATCCATGACTTTTTTGTTTGTTTTAAATCGTATTTTCCTCGATTTAGCTTTGATAAGTGAGGAACGAAACCTGGTTAGCTAACCTTTTATTTTCATTTTTGATTTTTTAAATTCATTATGCTTTTTGGTCCGTATTTAGCCGTTATAAAATTCTGTACCCCCCGGGAAAATTTTCAAATATATATATATGATGATGATGATGATTGCAACGTCTTGTCAGACGAGTGCCACTCCCTCAGACATTTAAAACCCATGAGCCCAAATGCCTGAGGGAGTATCTATACAAAGATGATGTTACAGAGTCTTAGCTTTGTACGACAGCTAAGTCTCTCTCTCGGTTCAAAATGTTGAGATCCAGCAATAAGCAAGAGCAAGATAGCCAGCAACAAATTAAACTGCAGACCAGCTTAATGCGAGTACTGGTCTCCCGCTTTATGGTTTTTTAAATCAGAGATTTGCTTCTCCTAGAAAGGTTGCCTTCACCACGGCTTACGGGATCCCTCTCCACCCCAATACACATATACACACACACACAAATATACACGGTGCTAGTTGGCCGTTGGCCTAGAAAAAGAGTTCATTCGCTCTTTATATCTATCTATCTATCTATATATATATATATATATATATATATACATATATATATATATGCATATATATACATATATATATATATATATATATATATATATATAATTCAAACACTACCGTGTTTGAATATATGGTTAAGTGCCAGTTTTAGTCATTTAGAACTGCTTTAAAGTTTCGACCAAATCTCAAACAAGTATTACAGTTCACCTTCTCAGTTACATTGTGAAAACAAAATTTTATTTTTGTTCAGTAAAACAAAAGTTTTGATGAATTTTCTGCTGTTCAAGATCTTAAAAATATGTAAGTGCGTGAGCGATGCTTTTTATGACTGTTTTCCATAGAAACCACGTCGCTGCATCGACTACTGTTGCTACTACTACAGATTATTATTACTGGAGAAGTAACAAGTGAAACAGACAGAATGAAAACATTAAAGGGAGATAATTAGGGGGATTTTATTGAAAGCAGACTAGTGCCGTTAATTGTTATTACATATGTGTTTATGTGGAGCCAAAAAAATAAGACTGGAATTTAAAAAAGAACAAATAAATTTTTAGAAGCCTGGAAAAATCATGGATTACAATGGAAAAATGCGAGCATGAAAAGTAATATGGTTAAGCTTAAACATGGAAAAGTAAAGGACTAGTTCTTAAAACTGCAAAAATAAGGACGAGATCTTCTAGTAAAAAATATAAATTTATAAATTAAAATATTGCAGCATTAAGAAGTTTTTTAACATTATATAATCAATTCTTAATGCTGCAATATTTTAAGTTATAAATTTATATTTTTTACTAGAAGATCTTGTCCTGTTCTTTTCCAGTTTTAATCTTAACCATATTTCTGTTCAAGCTCGCATTTTTCTATTGTAATATATATATATATATATATATATATATATATATATATATATATATATATAATTGATAAATTATTTTCTACTGTAAGATATATATATACATATATATATATATATATATATGTATATATATATATATATATATATATATATATATATACTAGCAAAAGTACCCGTGGTTGACTCGTTTCGAAAACAGCCTACAGAAAATGGACTCTAATTTATGAAAGTATGATAGGTAATGAAAAGGAGGGGTTGTAAATTTGGGTTGAATTTGGGGGTATCAAAACCAAAGCAAAATATAATGAAAGTAAAAATGAAATAGATACACCCCATAATTTATTATCCCATACCTGTTCACACTGAAACACTTATCACAATATTCTATGGATCTATATTAAAAAACCTTGTTAAACTTTGTGACATATTTCCATTCTATGAAGGTCAGGTGCGAACGAACACCCCATAATTTGATTATACCATATTTCTTTAAACTGAAATATAATTATCAAAGTATACTTATGCAGATAGATGTGAAAAGTCCTTATTAAAGTGTGTGCCTATTTTCTTTCTATGGAGCCCAGGCGCCAACGCAGACCCCACAATTTTATTATACATCCCTATTTAAGTAAAAACATATTTGTCAAAGTATTATTATGTACATCTATATTAAAAACACTTGTAAACGTTTTTTTAAAAAATTTTAATTTCCATACTTTGTGGACCAGGCGCGAACGCTGACCCCGCAATTTTAATGAACCACCATTATGCCAGATCAAACATACCGATTCCTGTGTCTCGGTACATCTTCTATCATTATATGTAATCAGTTTTTTAAAATAGTCAACCATATAGGAGCCTAATTGTGACCAGACACACACACCCACACACACCCACCCACACACATTCAGCTTTATATACATATATATATATATATATATATATATATATATATATATATATATATATATATATGTATATATTATTGCAGTAAAGTTTAGTTTCTTAGAAATACAACCAATCAGACAACATGTGTCTACCGGAAAGTGCTCAATGAATAAACAGAGCAGGTATATGAAATTTATTTATACAAACATTGATGGCTACATATGTGCATACATGTTTCTGTAATTACCCGTGCTGGGGAGATTATGTCTTCAGGTCAAGAATTACCATCGAAAACTCTCCCCAGCACGGGTGATTACAGAAACATGTATGCACATATGTAGCATTAATGCTTGTATAAATAAATTTAATATTATATATATATATATATATACATACTAGCATTTCAGCCCGGCGTTGCCGGGGTGTTTGGAGGTGTATGCTGAGCAAAAAAAAAAAGAGTAAATTTTTTTTAATTTGACCCCTATTATGACCCCTTAAAATTTATAGTTTCGGGCTCAAATCACTTTATTAAATTAGATCCAGGTTCAAGGAACCTATATCTAAAATTTCAAGTGTCTAGACCCAAAATTGTCGGAGGAGTTTGGTAGAGTTCTTAAAGGTCAAATCGTTGAAATTTAACCCCTTAACAGCCAAATTTCTGGCTGACACCCGTCACATCGATTTTCCCAAATCTCAGTACCCGGTATTTCAAATTTCGAGTCTATAGACTAAAAATTGACAGAGTTATTGCGTAGGGAAATGTACACAGACAGACAGACAGACAGACACGTTCACTTTTATAGATATATAGATATATATATTCTCAGCGTTAGACGTGCAGATAAGATGGACGGCTCTTTATCTTGTTTGTTTTAATATTTTTATTTGTATTTTTAATGCATTATATTTGCTTTTTAATGGCGCACAAAAGATTTGTTTTTAACTTCCAATATTCAGCGAACGATATCGCCACTGGGAAAAAAACTGGTTAAAACTTGGAGAAAACTCGCATGAATTCAAATGTTTGTTTATTTACCAATGAGGAAAGCAAATCCGCCCCTTTCATACCTCTCCTCCTCTTTCGCATTCTCCCTCCATCCTTTACACCCCCCGCCTTTATACTGCATAGACCCACATACACGTAATGGCATATTTATGTACTAGCAAATGTATTCTGTCTCCGTAGACTAGATGAAAATATGAACGAACATATGTTACATTAATCCCTATATGGGTATTTTTATATACTTGAAAGTTTACCAATTCTTAAGACGACAAGGATAAGGGTTAAGTCTAACGGTGTGGGCTGTAGGAAAGTATATATACTTTGGCTATGACCGTGAACGTTGCCCTTAACCATGAAAAATAGTGTGCACCATCCCGAAGTAGAGGAACCATCCTCATGCCAGGTTTGGCCGTGATTGGTCCAGTGGTTTAGATCGTAGGAGAGCATATATATATATATATATATATATATATATATATATATATATATATATATATATATATATGGTAAAACTGGCAATTAGTAAAAATTTGAAGAGAGTGCTCAATACTATTGCAGAGCCAATATGTGTTTTACTTTTTTTTATTACCGTTTTATCTCTTTGGTTACATATGTTTCGGATGTTTGACCATGTTTACGATTCAACAACCTCGTCAGACCTTACAGAAATGATTGTTAGTTATGCTAAATAATTACCACTTGTTAGTTAGCATAACTAACAACATCTTCTGCAAGGCCCGACGAGGCTGTTGAATCGTAAACATGATCCAACATCCGAAACATATGTAGTCAAACAGATAAAACGGTATTAAAAATAAAACACATATTTGCTCTTTTTTTTTTTACACAGTGATCACCACTTATGAAGCCCCGGAAGCCACTCAGGGATAAGGGTTATTGCAAGTACATTATTGAGCACTCTCTTGAGGTTTTTACTAATTACCAGTTTTGCCATATATATATATATATATATATATATATATATATATATATATATATATATATATATATATACATACAGACATACCTGTATATATATATATATACCTGTATATATATATATATATATATGTATGTAGAAAAAGTATTTTTATTCATGCACATTTTTATATGCATTTTTAAATATATATATATATATATATATATATATATATATATATATATATATATATATATATATATATATGAGAAATCTGTCAAGGCAGGATAAGATCTTTCTAGCAGCTCCTGTCGAGATGTGGCAACAGTTCTTCAGTCTGGGACTTACCTGGCTTTTATAAAGTTAGAGAATTGTATTAGTAGTGAGATATCTACTGGAGCGGTAGAAGTATTCCACAAATATTCCAGCGACGTTGGCAACAGATTTGATGCGCGTGTTCGATTCCAGATCAGGAGTAAAAGTCAAGCTTAGAAGCTTATCAAACCATGGAGCCTCCCCAAGACGAGGGCCAATCATCTTAATTAATGCCAGAGCTATTAGTTCTATGTTTTAACTTTTAGTTTTGAAGCAAGCATGTTTTCATAGCCCAGGCATTAACGCCAAAGGAAAACGTAAATCGTAAGCTAAACATTTTGGTTTCCATTCTCGGTGGTGGCGCATGAGTCGTGTTTTTTTAAAACTTTTATATTATTACTATATATTTTAATTCCAATATAATATGATAATATATACGAAATCTGCATTAATCAAAATATTATATCAAAGCGTATTTTACGACCGGGCAATGCCTGGTGGTCTGCTAATATAATAATAATAATAATAATAATAATAATAATAATGCAATCGTATTTTTATGATATGAACGTTTGTATAGAAATCTAGCTCCATATATATGCCGGACGGAGGGATTCGTCAAATCCTATTTAAGAATATTCAAACTTATTACGAAACGTGTTGGGCCTAGGGAAGTATAAAACACACCCGTTTTGTTAATTTATTTTTATTTCGGACTATTATTCTCATCTTTATTAGTTGTTGTTGTTTTTTTTTATCTTTTATTGGTTTGTTTATTCACAACGTTTCGGCCAACTATTCCTCTGGCCTTCGCCAGGTGGTAACCGCGACGGATAGGAACTTCCAATCTCCTAACTGCATTCTCAGCAATTACTGCCTTCCATAGTTGTTGTCGTCTCAGCACGTTTTGGCAAAGTAAACCTCTAGCACGCTTTGGGTAGGATTGAAACCGCTATCTTCAGACAATTTTCACCTGGAACCGTAGAGATTCAACGTCTCTATCAACTACGCCACGGGTCCCGAAGGGCGATCAAGGTTGGATTCTTTGATCTTATAAATCCACGTTTATTTATTATCTGATCTTCCATAGTAGGGCCCGTACCGATTGGTGTATGTATTATTCCTTAATTGGAATTCATTTTTGAGATTGCTGAGAATGCAGTTACCACCTGACGAAGGCCAGGGAAATAATTGGGCGAAACGTCGTGAAAAAAAACAACAACTAATAAAGATGAGAATAATAGTTCGAAATAAAAATAAATTAATATATATAATGCCTATCGCAAAAATGAATTCCAAATAATGAATAATATATATATATATATATATATATATATATATATATATATATATATATATATATATATATATATATATATATATATACATCTTGGTTTATGAAAATCAAACACGAAATAACTTTCATAGTTTAGACAGGAAACAACAATAAGCTTACTTCCGGTTTTAAAGGCAGCTCTTGTCAGCTATTAATAGTTAAATATAAATTAAATAAAAAATAAATAAAATAAATCGAATTTAAATAATATTTCTAAATAGAACAATTAAACAATTCTATCACAACAAAGAATTAATAACATGAAAATAATTATTAAATAAGGTTTTCTTTTTTATAATATGCAAATTAGGTTATTCATTGAATGTAAATTTCTTTTGAATAAATTTTATATATATATATATATATATATATATATATATATATAAATCATGCTGGAATAAACGTGTATGAAAGTCCGTTTTCAGTATTAGAACATATTCGTGAAATATTCGTGTACATTAATTAAATTGTGAACAAAGAAACTGACATGAATGAGGCTTTATTTAAATACGAGATTCAATCAAATAAGCATACACATCTGAGATTCATAAATATAGAGAGAAATATATCGGTACAAAGAGAGAAAAAAAATAGCGAAATAAAATATTTAATATTTTTAAATGTGAGACCACGAACAGTTTGAACGTTATTTGGCCCACCCACTTAGTCGGATTTGGACCTTAGAATTAACCCTCGTCAGTTTGTTCCCCAAAATATCAATAACTAGTCATTACATTTTCCTGACATTTTTCATGAAGTTACAACTACCTAGGGAGGAAATGTAACATTCTCGGATTTTTTGATATAAAAAAAAAAATTAGTTTCGTCCCCCAGGGGTCAAAAGAAGTCAAAATGACTAAAAATTGCACTTCTGGGGACATAGAATCTTTTCTGACCATTACATTTTGCTGACAATTACTCTTAAGTAAGATCACATGGACGTCTGAAAAAAAAATTCTGACCCTATGAACATTTTTGTTGCCACCCCAGTATTCCAAATGGCCAAAAATAACACTTTCCGACCATTATATTTTACTGAACATTGAATTGAAAAACATGCCCACATGCATATACCTCTGAAAACTTAATATTTGACTCTGGGAAAATTCTGGGGCTGGTGCCCCAGGGTATCTTAGGGTTGAAAAACACACCTTTGTGGGGCTAATTTTTATTTTTCTCTCAAAATTCAAGGCATCAGTCGGGGAAGCATATAGTTTTCGGCTTGTTCACATTATTTTTAAACATGTCCATTTCCGACGACTCTCGTAGACTTATAATACAAAATTCAAGCAAGCAAGGAAGCCTAACGGGTCCACACAAATTATTATATACATATTTTACACATAAGTCTAAGTTGTATAAACTCGAATGACGAAATAAAAACAGGGAATTAAATTCCTTTATTAAAATAGCACAAAATTCCCTATTGTCTGCTTTTATAAAAATTAGGATCCATTTCTTATGCATTTAAAAAATTCACTGTCTTTATCTCTTGATGACTTTTAACAAAATAAAAATGTATTTTCCTCATAGGAAAAGAAAATGGAAGAAAGAAAATTCAATTTTGTCTACATTTTAAAACAACCCCCAACGTTCAGGAAACGAATTTCTTTATCGTGGTGAATTCAAGCAAAACTAAAACGTATCATACACTTATCCAACTAAACGTAAGGCAAAAAAAAAGAAAAAGAAGAAAAAGAAAGTTTAACCCTCGTGAGTCGATTTACCCGTCATTGCTCGTTATCAGCTTACAGGTAGTTTGACTTTAGTATTTCTGTACTAAATGACCGGCGCTATTTCGAAACATGGCTGACTTTTCTTTAAAATTATAGGACGAGGTAATTAGTGTCCTATAATCTAGGAAAACAGAAGGCTTTTAAAATGAACAGAAGACAATTTTTAATCGTTGACAAAAGCTATTTTTTGTCTGGGATTGGTCGCAGGTCGCACTTTTCCCTTGTATTTTTTTTCATATTTTTTCTTGCAAAAACAAAAAACAGATTTTCGTTTCAAACTGTTTTTTCGACCAGTAAACCAATAATAAAAGAATAGTTAAAGATTGGTAAAACAAATAGGAAAGAAATGGTAAAATAATGGTAAAAAAAGTTTAAAGCATGTTAAAACGAATGGTAAAACGAATGGTGAAAAGAATGTTAAAAAGAATGGTAAAAAGAATGGTATAAAGAATGCTAAAAAGAATGGTAAAAAGAATGCTAAGAAGAATGGTAAAAATAATTGTAAAAAGAGTGGTAAAAAGAATGGTAAAAAGAGTGGTAAAAAGAATGGTAAAATAAATGGTAAAATAAATGGAAAATAGAATGGTAAAAAGAATGGTAAAAAGAATGTTAAAACAAATGGTAAAAAGAATGTTAAAAGAATGGTAAAAATAATGGTAAACGAATGGTAAAAATAATGGTAAAACGAATGGTAAAATAATGTTAAATAGAGTGTAAAAAGGATGGTAAAACAAATGGTAAACGATAGGTAAAAATACTGGTAAAACGAATGGTAAAAAGAATGATGAAAAGAATGGTAAAACAGATGATAAAAATAGTGGTAAAAGAATGGTAAAACAAAGGGTAAAAAGAATGGTAAAAGAATGGTGAAACGAATGGTAAAAAGAATGATAAAAAGAGTGGTAAAAAGAATGGTAAAATGAATGGTAAAACAAATGGTAAAAAGAATGGTAAAAGAATGGTAAAACGAATGGCAAAAAGAATGGTAAAAAGAATGGCAACAAGAATGGTAAAAAGAATGGCAAAAAGAATGGTAAAAAGAATGGCAAAAAGAATGGTAAAAAGAATGCCAAAAAGAATGGTAAAAAGAATGGTAAAAAGAATGGTAAAAAGAATGGCAAAAAGAATGGTAAAAAGAATGGCAACAAGAATGGTAAAAAGAATGGTACTTACTTATTGTATGTGGAACAACTAGATGTAATGGAAGGTTGTTTGTGGTTCGAATGTAAGCAATCAACGTTAAACACTTTTTCGTATCAAAAAGTGCGAGAAGTGATTAAATATAAGTGATTGGCAGGGTACAAAGTCAAATCGCGTTGATTCGAAGAACGTGACTTTTTAGAGTTTTTGTTCGCTTTTATCTGAAAAATATTAAAAAAATATACATACATTAATAATGCGTTACATTATCTGAAAAATATCAAAAAAATATACATACATTATCTGAAAAATATTTAAAAAATATACATACATTATCTGAAAAATATTAAAAAAATATACATACATTAATAATGCGTTCGAAAAACATTTAAATATTTCTAAATATACGAAGTGCTATCAATAAGTTTCGTATGCACAATTTTATTAATACACACATTAAACTTTAGTTCCTTTCGAAGTAATCTCCTCTGGATACAATACACTTGTTGTACCGGTCCAACAACTTCAGGAAGGCCTCATGGAAGTCCGCTTTTGTGAGCGTGTCAATGACCCTTGTCGCCGCTTTTTTTCAATTTCTCAGTTGTGTCATAATGACAGCCTCCAAGGTTTTCCTTGAGCTTAGGGAATAACCAAAAGTCACAGGGAACAAAGGGAGGGACTGTGACAAGGCTGGAGCACCCTTGGGTAGAACTTTGTATGATTCTTCTGCATTGTCAGTTCCTCACAAATACTTATGCAAACAGTTCCTACACTGGCATCAAACTGTGCACTTATTGACGCATGATGGTCCTTATCCATGAAATTCTTTATTTGGCCAATCAACTCGTGTTCTGACTTCCTTATTTTTTCTCCCACCTCTGATCATGCCTCACAGATTCACTGCCCTTTTGAATTTTTATGCCACTAAAAAAAACTGGTGCTCGATTCATGCAAGATGGACCAAAAGCAGTCTGAAGTATTCCATACGTTTCTGGTAATAATGATGTGAGGATTGAAAAAAAAGGTAATATTTGAGTTGGTTCATCAACATTTCCAAAGTAATGCATTTAATCAATGCAACACTAACAACTCAGAACTATTTTTGTAGAACGACTTTGGCTTCGAATACGGCATAGTGTTCAATATCACTTCTTTGCATGAGCTAAAATCCTGACTGGAGTATAATCTCTTTTAAGGTCATCTTAACCACTTTTATCTCAACAGAACAAAATCAAAACGACGTGTAAATGCCACTGCTTTGCATGAAGATTATTTTTCATCATCAGAAAGCAATGTTTGTTAAACCTACAAAGCTTAGACATTTTCATTGTTCTAAAAATTAACAGTAATTTTTGAAGAATTTATCTAATTTGACTCAAAGTTAGGCACATTCTACTTGAAGGTTAGTGCTTTATAAATAGTATATAAATCAAGTTATTTGTAACGCCATCTATATGAAAGTCCCATAACTTATTTATTGAAGTGTATTTCGGATGTTTCCAGTAAAGAGGTGAGTGATGGACATTTGGACTGGTGACAATGTTATGGAAAAATCAAAGTGTTTTGATAATGGAAGAAAGTTTGTTTTTTTTAATTTTTTTTTTTAATTCAATTTTCACCCCAAACAAGGCACAGTGCCACTTTGAAGCAGGGGGCTACTATCAGGGACTTGATTAGCGGGGTAATTATGAAGGGAAATGAGTAGAAAGATTTTTGTTAACATTACACTTGAACTTCTGCATATCATTGCAGTTGGGAAAGCAGAATCTCGGAAGGGAGTTCCAAAGACCCGCAGTTCTGGGGAAGAAACTATTGGAGTAAAAGGCTTTCTTGCACCTAGGGATCTCTACTGTAAAGGGATGAGACTTAGTAGCTTGTCGGGTTTGTCGGGGGTAGCAAGTGTTTGCAGTTCGTCAGAGCATTCACCATTGAGGTATTTGTAGAACAGGCAGAGGGATGCAACATCTCGTCGATGGGACAGAGGCTGAAGCCTAGATGACAGTTCATGACCTATCAGGTTGGCGACTCTCTTTTGAACCCTGTCCAGGAGCGAGAGACAAGCAGCAGATGCACCAGCCCAGATGTGACAACAGTACTCCATACATGGGCGAATGGTTGCCTTATAGAGGTATAGGATACTGTCAGGCGTAAGTAGTTTTCTAGCACGGTAGAGGGAGCCAACCTTCCTTGCAGCAGCCTTGGCAATGCTCTCAATGTACCTATTCCAGTTCATATTCCCTGTAAACGTTAGGCCGAGGAGTTTAAAAGAAGTAATTTCAGGTAATGTGTTCTTGGCCATTGCTATTGGTGGTAGAGAAAGTTTCTTGTAGTTATTGAAGGAAACAAGCTTAGTCTTAGCAGCATTGAATGTGACCAACCATTTTTGTCCCCATTCCACTACGGATTGGAGGTCATCCTCTAGTGTTTCTGCCATTTCCTTTTGAAATAAGACTGGAATTTAATGCAGAAATAATTCAATCAGAAATATGTAAAATAACAATATGCTTAGAAAGATGTTTGATAAAATAGAATTGGAATGTTTGGTTTTAACAAGCAAAGATACGTGACAAAAAAAAACAGGCAATGATCTTTGGTTACGTAGATTCATGACGTAACGAGTTTAGAAACACCTTAGAAAATTAGTAGTAGAGTCTGTAAGGAGCTGCCGAGAGTAAGGGTCGACAGACGGAATGGTACCCAGCAAGGAGAAGATAATTTAGATGTAGACAAGACTGTATATGCATTCAACTTTTCCAAGATGGAAACGATGTTTGGAATAAAAGTTGCCGAAAATAAACTAGAGGTCTATTGCTCGTGGTAAAATTTTCGTCCTAGCTGTCCGTTCAACAAGATCAAAGATGGGACAAGCGTAAGTGGAAAAATGCTGTCATCCCACACAATGGTATTTACCCCTTTTGTTGAACGTATGTACTTCCTTTGCCTGGCAAGAGACATAGATGTTTATTCTGTCCCTTATTGGTCGTTATATGTGAACTAGACGATCACAGTTAAATACATGTATGAAGAACAGACACAATTAATAAGACAATCGTTATATATATATATATATATATATATATATATATATATATATGAACAAATGATTAATAAAACATGTTAAAAGACACCTTGAAAAAGAGTTAAAAACATATTTAATTTTAAAAAAGGAAGCACAAGATAAGTGGATAGTCCTTAATCCGCGGAGTTTCGAAGAAATACTCTCCTTCTCATCAGAGGGCAGGAATTAGCAAATACGGGATCGGATTTTGCATGTAAAAGTATTTAGTGAAACTACAAGTAAGTCACAGATCTTACTTGGTTAAAAAAGGGCGAGGTAAGGGGAGTAGGAGGTAAAAGAAAAATGATAAGAAGATTTCACATGAAAAATTTCCAATCCAACAGGTAAGTTCCAAATGGTCCAAAATGATCCAAAAAGCAGAATTCCTTCGAAAAAAATCACAAATGGATTGAATTCCAAATCTTTAAAAGAAAAGTTCAAATGTGCACAGAAAAAAAGCACTGGAGAGAATATTTAAAACACGTCTGCCAAGGCCGGAAGAATCATGTAAATAAAGGTTTTAAACCCCCCGCCCCAAAACGGAAAAACGGTGAAAGTTTAAATTTGAAAAGCATCAATTGTGATGGATGGCTCTCGTCTGGGTGAGGCCCCGTGTTTTGACAAGCTTCTGGGTTTGACCTTTACTCCTGATCTGAAATGGAACACGTACATCAAGTCTGTTGCCAAGGTCGCTGGAAAGATGGTGGGATCCTTCTACCGCTCCAGAAGATATCTCACTACTGATGCAATTCTCTATCTATATAAAAGCCAAGTACGTCCAAGGATGGAATACTGTTGCCATATCTGGGCAGGAGCTGCTAAAAACAGCCTATCCTGCCTTGACAGAGTACAAAATAGACTTCGTGGCTTAGTGGGGGATGCCCTTTTCTCTACCCTGCAACCTCTCTCCCACAGAGGAGACGTTGCGAGCCTATCCTTGCTTTATCGTTATTTCCATGGCAGGTGCTCGTCTGAACTCCAATCTCTGGTTCCCCCTCGCAAATCTTTCACGACAAACACCCGTCTAGCTGAATCCACTGTGAAAAATTTCCCCCACTCTATATCTGTGCCTAAATCAAAACGCGTATTCCATGAACAAAGCTTCTTTCTTTCACGCCTGCGGAACTCTGTTCCGTCTGCCTGCTTCCCACCGGACTACAAATTTGATGTCTTCAAGTCCAACGTTAACAAATTTCTAATGAACCGCCGCCTTAAGTAAACACTTCATCAAATCTCCACACTAACGTAATGTACTTGCAATAACCCTTATCCCTGAGTGGCTTCCGGGCCTTGATAAGTGTTGACCACTGTGTGTTAAAAAAAAAATAAAAGCAAGGTCAAACTGACCCAGACAAAAAGCGTGAAAGTTACGGTTAATAATTAGGTCAACTTAAAGGATTGTATTTCTTCGAAATATTAAAGATTAAGGACTATCCACTTATCTTGTGCTTCCTTTTTTAAAATTAAATATGTTTTTAACTTTTTTTCAGGATGTCTTTTAACATGTTTTATTACTCATTTGTTCATATTATAAGCTCTATTTCCTTTTCGGTTTAATTGAGCTTTTACATCTGGTTGAGATTACTTTACTTGTAAATATTAACTCTGTAATATTTATAATATATTTTAAGTTTACCATTTTGATTACCTTGGAAAACTTATTGTAATTTATATATATATATATATATATATATATATATATATATATATATATATATATATATATACAAATTATACACAGACACCTACGAGAATACGACATATATCCGCATGGTTCCGTTTCAAAACTCCTCTATCCATGTATATATAATACTAGCAGCGAGACCCGACGTTGCCCGGGATTGAATGATGATCGATGAATATTTCACACTCCTATATTTTTATTGTCATCGAAATCCGTGAACATGCCCGGAAGAAAGCTTTGCATGCCGCCATGCAGTAACTTAGTCCAAAATATGTTAGTCTACATTGCAGTCTAAAGAACCTACTGTTTCTTTTATGAAATTATTTCATATAAACTTCTTTCCAATTTTCGAAAAACAGAAAACATTAAGAAATTTACATGCGGGGTTTGAACCTACCGACCACATCAGGCAAAAAAAAAAAAAAAACAAAACAAAAAAAAACAAACAAACAAAAAACACGTAAATTTGAAGTCTTATTAAATTCTTTGCAGTTAATGAAAATAAAAATTAAGAAATTAAAGTGCGGTGTTTGAACCTACAGACCACGTCATGCAAAAAAAAAAAATCAGACAAACAAACAAGAACACGCTATCAATTTACTTACAGAATTTTCACGGCCCGTTGTTCTATCACTGTTGCTAAACGACATGAGAAAATGGCTTTACCGATGATAAATTGAAATCCCTTTTTCGATTTTCGATTATCAGTAATTATCGGAGACAAAACATAACTAAGATCACTTCCAGACTGTAAATTTAAAGAAAATCTGTCCAACCGTTTCGGAGTCTATAAGGAACGAATTCACACAGAGACAACGTAGCATTAAATAACAAGAGCGAGCAAAAACGATTTCATACATAATAATGTTATTGAAAAGTTTTGTGATTAGATGAATGAATTAGGGTTAGATTAGGGTTAGGGTTAGTGTAAATAATAATAGGTTCTCAACGTGAAATATAACTTTAGACAACGTTGTAAAAGCGCTGTGCATGTAAAAACTTTCTTCGAGGCAGACATCTTAGGGCCACACATCTACATTTGCAGCTGCTAGCTTTCGTTGACACTTTCTGGGGAAGCCATATTATTATTGTCACACCGACCTTCAGCGCCAAGGGCTAATTTTTCATTATTTTCCAAAAGGCGATTAATAATGACATTCTATAGAAGGAATTATGCGAAAGATTTTCCTTAAGCATAAAATATATCAAAGCTTGCAAGGTCAAAACACAAGCGTGAATTGATTCTAATTTATTCCAATGTTGCGATCATAATATATTACCAGAGAGATCCGACGGTGCCTGGAATGAGGATACACACACACACACACATACACACACACACACACACACACAACAACAACAACACACACACACACGCACACACACATATTCAGAATGTGAGAGATTATATATAAATATTTCCACATCCCAAAGAACGCCGCAGCCCACAAGAGCCATGCCAACCAACGAACCGGAAATCTAAGACTCGTGTTTTGCCCTCGTTTGGGCTCATCAGTCAGACATATCCGCACCCGGGAATTGAAACCCGGGCCTCTTGCATGCGAAGCAAGCACTCTACTGGATGCAGATATGTCTGACTGATGAGCACAAATGAGGGCGAAACTCGAGTCTTAGACTTCCGGTTCGTTGGCTGGCATGGCTCTTTTGGGCTGCCACGTTCTTTGGCTGTGGAAATAATTATATATATATATATATATATATATATATATATATATATATATATATATAATAATGATGGAAATAATATATATATATATATATATAATAATAATAATGGAAATAATTATATATATATATATATATATATATATATATATATATATATATATATATATATATATATAATTATTTCCACAGCCAAAGAACGTGGCAGCCCAAAAGAGCTTTAAATATACATTTTTCTCTCGTTGGAACTACACAACCATCACTTTAAATATATATATATGTATATATATATGGAAGTTTTAAAAGCCAAAAGCAATGCGGAAAAGACCGGAATCATGAGAGTAAAGAAAAGAAAAACAAACAAACAAGTAGACGGGTATGTTTGAGTAGAGAAACGTCTGACTGTTTATTAATCTATCATTCCTCACCTCGTTGTATAATTATTTTCCAACCAAGTTGTTGGTATGCCCGGTGTATATAAAGTCAGTTAGTGGTATGGAACTTTGATTAATTTCGGGAGAAAAATACCTCCCCTTTCAGTTATCAGAAGTGATTCCAGTCTCCGGAAACAGCCTATGAGAGTCAAGCCCCCCACAGAAAAAATCATTACTAAGAACTGTGTATATGAAATCCTATGTAAATGTGGAAAACTACACAAAGGGGAAACGTGTCGTCCGTTGAAAGTATGGTTAGAAGATCCTCAAAAAGCCGTACTACGTGGAGAAATTGGAAAGTCAGGTATAGCTGACCATATCTGGAAGAAAAAGGGAAATCATCTACCATTATGGGACGAAGTAAAAAATATCGACAGAGAGGAACGGTGGAGAGTAAGATGACTGAAAGAAGCAGCACATATGCTGGGGAATAACGAACTGCTGAATAGACCTAGTATAGAATTTAATACGATATGGAAACCAATAATCATAAACAATAGACCATATATATACAAGTAATAAGTAAAACATTAATATATATAAGTAATAAGTATAGAGATAGATATACATTAATATATAATAATAATTAGTAATAATTAGTAATAAATGGTGATATTCACAACTAGAAATAAAAATAGGTTTAAGGCTCCTAAAATTCGTACTAGAATTGTCCGTGGCGCAGTGGTTAGAGTACTGGGAAAAATCAATTGTAAAAGTGATATTCTCCTGATGGTTGAAGGTTCAATCCTCAGTGTGGGCGACCGAAATATACATTTGCGAATTACTTAGGTATTTTTCTTCCGAAATTAATCAAAGTTCCAGTCATGGCTGACGGAACAAGAGCACGCTACCCCCTGTGAAGTAAATAAAGGGCTCCGCTTGAAATTTCGTCCAAATTCCCGAGTTCGACAGAAACATTCCCGAAAAAATACACCTGAAGAAGGTCGCAGGTTATATCGACCGAAGTGTTGTGAAAATCACACTCAAGATGAGAACAGTAGTCCGATGAATACCAATGCAAATAATCTGCACGAATCGTATTACGATCGGGCAATGTCGGGTTACTTGCTTGTTTAATATTATGCGCGTGTGTGAAAACGACAATGGTTTGAATAAAATTAAAAAAAAAAGAAAGATATTCCGTAATACAAAGAAAAGGCAAAAAAAAGCGCTAAGAAGAAAAAAAAAAGATAGAAATTTCGTAATACAAAGAAAAGAAAAAAAAAGCGCTAAGAAAAAAAAAAGGAAAAAAACCCAACAAAAAACAAATTTAAGAGTGTATCTTGAAATATTCGAAGGTCTTCGAGGCAGAATCTGGAGAAGTAATTAAATTTACTTTTGAGCGGAAAAAATCCAACAGAATTGTTTTTCGTCCATGTTTAAATGCAAATATGAGAAAACGCTCTACAAACACGAGTAAGAACGTTGGAAATGGCTGATGGCCTTATTCAATTCTATCGAACAAAATGGACGTTTTTGATGTCAACCTTTGTGTCGGCTGTGAAGGCAGGTAGACGTTTTTAATGTCAGAAAATAAGAAGACAAAGAATTTGGACGTTTTAATCACTTATTTAAGAAGCAAACAAAGTCCAAATTGTGATAGATTCATGATTATTTAACTAGCTCCCCCTCCCCCCTCTCTTTACACTCTTCACGAATCGTCGTCATCAACTCCGAGTTTTTACATAGGTATCACCACTTATCAAGGCCCATAGGCTACCCGAGGATAACGGTTAAAGAGTGTACAGTAGAAATTGGACAATATAGTAATCGTTAGTAATGGAAATTCGGTGAATTTGTTAAGTGGAACGGCTCATCGAGAACTTGTTTACGTTGGACTTGAAGACATCCATATTGTAGTTAGCTGGAAAACAGGCACATAAAAGACAGTTCCACAGGTGTTCGGTTCAGTGTTATTCTGAGCAATTTGGCCATGCTAATGGCCGCGATGTTCTTCACGTTGACTTACATTCTTTTTTTCGTCATCCACGTCTGCTTTTTGCCAGGAGTTGTACCAAAAGAGCAGATCTTTTGGCCACATGTCCCCAAAATCGCAATTAACTGTCATTGATGTTGTCCAGCAGTCGTCAGCATGGTCCAATCTGCTCCAGAACCCATTCGTTTGTACGTTTGTCCATCCAGCTTACATAAAGCAATCTACGGTAGCAGCACAATTCAAAAATGGCAATTTTTCTTCTTGTCGACTTTCTTCAAGACCCAACATTCTGCTTCGTATGTCGCTATTGAGAATACCACAGCTTGCAAGAATCGTTTCTTTGTGCGTTGTCAAATAGATCTGTTTTTCAAATATTGGTTAGCGCAATCACTGCTGTCTTTGTCATTGCAAGATGTCATATTACGTCATTGCAATATGTCGTCTTACGTCATTGCAATATGTCGTCTTACGTCATTGTAATATGTCGTCTTACGTCATTGTCATTGCAATATGCCGTCTTACGTCTTTGCCATTGCAATATGTCGTCTTACGTCTTTGTCATTGCAATATGTCGCCTTGAGTCTTTGGTGTCATCTACTTTGCTTGTGAAAACTGCAACCAGATAGTTGAAACATTTGATTAGCCACAATTAGGTTTTCATCATTTGGTGCCTGTGTTAATTTCATTACCTTTTATTTTGCTGACGTTGGGGAAGATTCCTGCTGTTTCACTGGCAATTTTTTCCTTGTTGGTTAAGTCTTGTAGTTTCTGCAATGAGAACTACATTAACCAGAAAAAGTCTACTTGGTGACATCTTCCGGCATGAAATCGGAAATTGACAGTCGGTGTTTAAAAAAAGAAAGCAGTCGTTAAAGAGTTATCCAGTATAAGTTTTGGCGAATATCATTTTTGAATTTCATTTGTTTGTAAATATTTTGCTAAGGGGGTCATTCAATTTTCTTTTATTACTAACGTTAAGTCCGAGTTTGTCGATCACACAGCCGCACGTAATCTAAAAATAAATAAAACGCCTTCAGCACAATGTTTGGTCTGATTTATAATGAAACGATCATTCCAATAATGTTTTGTTTTATTTTGATAATTAAAAAAAAAAAAGGTGGAAACGAATATTAATTGCCCCCCCCCCTCAAACATCGGATATAAATATAATAGGGGATTGATTTCATCATCTTGTTATTGTTTTACTATGTTTCGGCCAACTCATCCTCTGACCTTCTTTAGGCAATTAACCGCAGCAGGATAGGGATGCTGAGTCTTATAACTGCATCAGTAGTAGTTACTGCTTTCCATAGCTGTTGTTGTCTCACCAGGTTTTTAGCCGACTAATTCTATGGCCTGCTCTGGGAATGATTGAAACTGTTATTTTCAGACAATGCTTACCTGAAACCGTAGAAATTCATCATTTCTATCTACTGCGCAACGAGCCCGAAGGTAATCCGCGATTAATCACCTGAAGAAGGCCAGAGGATGAGTTGACCGTAACTTGGTGAAACTACAACTATGAAGATTAGGATAAAAGTCCGCTTATAAACAAATAAATTCACTGTTCATTAAATTCATTTTTCAAAACTAGAATTTATTCTAATATTGGAATCGTTTGAGAGGAGTAATTAATTAATTAATTAATTAATTTATTTATTTATTTTTTTATTTATTAATATCTTTATTTATTTATTAATTAATTAATTTATTTATTAATAAATTTATTTATTAATTAATTCATTAATTTATTCATTTATTTATTTATTAATGTATTTATTTATTAATTTATTAGTTAATGTATTTATTTATTGATTAATTAATTTATTCATTTATTTATTAATTTATTTATTTATTAATTTATTTATTAATTTATTTATCTATTTATTTATTTATTTGTTTATTTATGAATTTATTTATTCATTTATTAATTAATTACTTTATTAATTAATTGATTAATTAATTTATTTATCTATTAATTTATTTGTTAATTAATTAATTTATTAATTAATTAATTAATTTATTTATTTATTTATTTATTAATTTATTTATGTATTTATTAATTAATTAATTTATTTATTAATTTATTTATTTATTAATTAATTAATTTATTTATTTATTTATTTATTTATTAATTTATTTATGAATTAATTTATTTATTCATTAATTTCTTTCATTCTTTACTTTTTAAATTATTTATTTATTTATTTATTCATTTATTCACTTATTTATTAATTTATTTATTAATTAATTTATTTATAAATTAATTTATTTATTAATTAATTTATTCATTTATTTATGTATTCATTCATTTATTTATTAATTAATTTATTTATTTATCAATTAATTAATTTATTTATTTATTAATTTATTTATTAATTAATTTATTTATTTATCTATTAATTTAATTTATTTATCTAATTATTAATTTATTTATGTATTTATTAATTAATTAATTAATTCATCAATTAATTAATTAATTAATTTATGCATTTATTTATTTGCGGGCTGTTATACTAATCTACATAATTGTTGTTATACAACGTTTCGAATAACTATTCCTTTGGTCTGTTTCAGGTTTTTAATCCCGACGGGATAGGAATTACTGATTTAAAAAGATTTTTATAATAAAATAATATACAATTCGGTACTGGCCCGACGATGTAACACCAGATCAGAACGCAAAACTTGGATACATAAAATCAAAACTTGGATACATAAAATCAAAACATCCAATCTTGATCGCCCTTCGAATGCCGTGGAGTAGCGGATTATCTCCCATTAATTTTAATCTTACTATTACTTAACAATATTTATATTACCTTTTAAGCAACTAGTTATTTCGTTACATTATAATTTACATCTTACTCTTTACTGATTTCTTAATCCCCCATCTGTTTATTATTAGTTTTTTCGTAGTAATTATTGGTTGATTATTTCTTATCCACTACCCCGTAACCCATTTACTTATCATAAACAATTTTTTAAATATATTTATTATTCTATTATTTGGTAATTATTACTTAATAACTACCCATTCATATGTTAAATATATACTAATTTACTGATATTCTTACCTACATTTTTTATATTATTAAAAAAAAAACTGTGACGTATAATTCCTTAGTCTTTCCTCTTCTATTTTGCTTTCTTTTTCCTCTTTCAACCCTAGCTTCCGGTAATTAAAAAAAAATTATTCAACCTTCCCCCACCACCACCCTCACTATCGCTTTAAACTCCGCATGCAACCCATTCCTCCTCCTCCCACCACACCACACCGGCAAATGCTGACTTTGCAACCAGTTGCCAGGGTGATCTGTTAAAATAACTACTAACCGTTATATACAACTTTAATTGTCTGCCTAATCTCTCTCCCCCACCCCCATCGGCAACTTTTATTCCAACCAAACTTTTTAAAATTTTTTTAAAAAAATTACATCTTCACCCCAAACAAGGCACATTGCCACTTTGGTGTAGGAGGCTACTATCAGGGGCAACAACTACTGGGGTACTATGTAGGGATTTGGGCAGCAAGATGTTGGTGCACGTTGCACTTGAAGTTCTGCACGTCAGTACAGTTGGGGAAGCAGGGACCTGGAATGGAATTCCAAAGTCTAGCGGTTCTGGGGAAGAAACTACTAGAGTAGAAAGATCTTTTACATCTAGGGATCTCTACAGTGTGGGGGTAGAATTTTGCAGCCTGTCGGGTCTGTCGAGGGTGTTCACGTCGTGGGGGCACAAGTGCTTGCAGTTCGTCAGAGCATTCACCATTAAAATACTTGTAGAACAGGCAGAGGGATGCAACGTCTCGTCGATGGGACAGAGGCTGAAGCTTTGATGCCAGTTTAGGGCCTATCAGATTTGCGACTCTCTTTTGAAGCTTGTCAAGGAACGAGAGACTAGTAGCAGATGCACCAGCCCAAATATGACAGAAATACTCCATACATGGGCGAATGGTTGCCTTATAGAGGTACAGGATACTTTCGGGTGTTAGTAGTTTCTAGCACGGTAGAGACCGCCCACCTTCCTTGCATCGGCCCTGGCAATGCTCTCGATGTAATTGTTCCAACTCATGTTTCATGTGAGCGCTAGGCCAAGGTGCTTGAAAGACGTACTCTCAGATAAAGCGTCTTTGGCCATTTCTATAGGTGGTAGAGAAGGTTTCTTGTAGTTATTGAATGAAACCAGTTTAGTCTTGGCGGCATTAAACGTGACCATCCATTTTTGTCCCCATTCCACTACTGATTGGAGGCCATCCTCTAGTGTTTTTGCCATTTCTTTAGATATATGTTCATTTGTTTTCCTGTCGTGCCTGCTATAGAGTGTGGTGTCATCAGCATATATACCCATCTCAGAGGAAATTTTGTCGGGGAGGTCATTTATGAATATCAGGAACAGTAGAGATCCAAGGATAGAACCCTGGGGTACTCCCGCATTTATATCATATTGTTAAGATGTACAACCGTCCAGGACAACCTGGATTTTTCTCTTATCTAAGAAGGATTTAATTGTGTTAAGTATTCTACCAGTGATACCGTATGATTTAATTTTCCTGAGGAGACCCTCATGCCATACCCTGTAAAAAGCCTTTGCTATATCTAGAACTACCGCTCTGCCCTCCCCCGCTTTGTCCAGTGAATGGTATATACGTTCAGACATTACAGTTAGGATGTCTGCTGTGGAACGAACTTGTCTAAATCCATATTGTTTGTCAGTCAGAAGTTTAGCATCTGTAAGGTGATGCACTAGAGCATGGTTAATTAAGGTCTCAAATATTTTGGCAGAAAGTGGGAGGAGGCTAATGGGGCGATAATTTAATGGGTCAGTTCTTTCGCCAGAATTCTTGAATACTGGTACCACAGAAGCAGTTTTCCAACAGCCCGGAAAGCAAGATTCATAAAGGCATTTGTCGTAGAGTTTGGAGAGAACGTGAGCTACTTCGGCTGAGCACTTTTTTAATATCACAGCTGGGATGAGATCGGGTCCACATGCTTTTGAAATGTCAAGTTTTTTATGATAGCATGCACCTGAGCAGCGGTGATTTTCAGATCCTCTAGCGTGGCGTCTGTCCGCATAGGAAATTCAGGTAGGGGGTGGTTGGAAGGGTCCAGTGTGGAGTTTGAGGCAAACCGACTGGCAAGCATGTTAGCCTTTTCGGTTGCTGAGCAAACAACCTCGTGATTGTTGGTTAGTGGGGGAATTGTTGATTGCCCATTATTTACTACACTGTTGTAGATTTTCCAGAAGTCACGAGTTCCTAGTTTTTGTGCTTCGATGCGTTTTTTTTTTTTTTTTTTTTTTTTTTGGTTTCCGTAAATTCTCTCTTAGTTTTTAGTGGTTTCCGTAAATTCTCTCTTTTTCTTTTTTTTTCTTCTTTCCTGGTCTCGTCTCTATTTCTCATTCTTTGATAGATTTTATTTCTCCACCTTAAAATTTAAATCCTAAATATATTCAATAAAACTAATATTTTTTAAAGTTTTAAACTTAAACCGTTATGAATTACAACAGCGTCTATAAATATAAACACATAATTAATATTTAATAATAAACCCCCCTCTCATTATATACACTCCTACTACTTTAAACTCCAACGTCCCCCCTCCCTCTTCCCCCTTCTAATTAAACTCCCCTTCATCTACAATGATTTTTTTTGCATTCTTATTGGTGTTAAAGCTCAGTCCATCTATGAATTCTGACGAAGCTGCTCGGATCTCTCCTCATCTTCAGAGGATCTCTCCTCATCTTCAGAGGATCTCTCCCCATCTTCAGAGGATCTCTCCTCATCTTCAGAGGATATCTTCCTAGCGGAAGCTAAATGTAAATTCATTCTGGACTCACAGCAATAACTTTCCAACATACTGCTCTGGTTACACATTGAGCACTCTCGTCTGGGGTTTTTTCACTAATGAAGAAATATATATATATATATATATATATATATATATATATATATATATATATAGAGAGAGAGAGAGAGAGAGAGAGAGAGAGGGAGAGAGAGAGAGAGCGAGAGAGAGATAATTTATAATTAAAATGCTAGGTTTCTTTTTGGTGTCTTTAAAAAAAGCACCCAATATTTTTGCTGATGAGGAGAATTTGTTTCAAAAAACTATATAAAATTATTGTCCAAGACTCACTGTCTATCACAATAAAAACATCGTTTCCGAAACGATCGTACACTTTATTATTTTGCTTGTTCTTCCTTATGTTTTCTTTTAATTGTATTAATAGATTTACTAGTACATTAAAATATACTCTGATCTTTAGACTCTTGTTCCAATCCCCTAATATATATATATATATATATATATGTATATATATATATATATATATATATATATATATATATATATATATATATGTGGGGGGGGGAGGATGTTGTGAAAATATATGCCAGAATTGCCCGCGTTATAGTGAGGATGCACCAGGCTATAGAATCGATGTTGCTTCGTGTTTTTCTAAAAATCCTGTTGTACTGCGTTTGATAGTAAGCCAATCAGATTATTTAGTATACATACACCCGTTTATCGTAACCAATGGAAGCGCCTTTATCAGGCATGGGTTACGTGACGTTCAAGTCACCTGTTCACATGTTCTTTTTGGCGGGATCGGTTTCCTTTTTTGTTGGGATTGGAAGCGACCTACTTTTTATCTGGAAAGTTATTACTTTAATTTTGTTTTTACTATTATATTTATTCATGAATCTGATTATTTACTTAGCACGTTGATAATAATAATAATAATAATAATAATAATAATAATAATAATAATTATTATTATTATTATTATTATTATTATTTTATAAACCACTGTCAAACATTTTTCCCATTCTTTAACTGTGTCAAAACAAAAACGTAAATTCCATGAATAAAGCTTCTTTCTTAGAAGTGGACGCCTGTGGAACTCTGTTCTGTCTGCCTGTTTCCCACCTAACTACAACTTGGATGTCTTCAAGTCCAACATAAAGAAATTCCTGATGAACCGCCCCCTAAAGTAAGACACTTTATCAAATCTCCACACTAACGTACGGTACACGCAATAATCCTTATCCCCGAATGGCTTATGGGTCTTGATAAGTGGTGACCACCTTGTAAAAAAAGGTATGTATATATAGACATGTGTGTGTGCTAGAACTTTATTATTCTAAATACTGCACACTTGTGCATAATGCCAAAAATATACATAAACAGAATTGAGTGTAAAAGTTAAATGAAATATACCATCATATAGGAAACAATAAAAGTGAGTCATTAATTAATGAAAGTCTGTTTTTTTTTAAATATGCAAATAAGTCAAACTTTATACATTCATTGGAATATCCATGATTGACTATAATAATAAGAAGTCCATATCAATGATTTTCATTAAGAAAAAGTTGGTTTTTAGTTTAAATTTCAGTGTAATAACCGTTCAAATGTGTTTATGTTATATATATATATATATATATATATATATATATATATATATATATATATTCATTAAAATATGATGTATACATTTTGGTGGTGTTATGTTGTTTTATGCTTTTTATAATGATATAATGTATAGCGATTTAAAAAAAATGATGATGTATAACTTTTTAAAAAAGTTATGATGTATAACCTTTTTGATAGTTATGATGAATAGATTTTTTAATGAAGCTTTGATTTAGAGATTTTTTAAGGAAGTTTTGATTTAGAGATTTTTTAATGAAGTTTTGATTTAGAGATTTTTAATGAACTTTTGATTAAGATATTTTTTAATGAAGTTTTGATTTAGAGATTTTTTAATGAAGTTTTGATTTAGAGATTTTTTAATGAAGTTTTGATTTAGAGATTTTTTAATGAAGTTTTGATTTAGAGATTTTTAATGAAGTTTTCATTTAGAGATTTTTTAATGAAGTTTTGATTTAGAGATTTTTTAATGGAGTTTTTTTTAGATGTTTTTTTTAATGAAGTTTTGATTTAGAGATTTTCAATGAAGTTTTGATTTAGAGATTTTTTAATGAAGTTTTGATTTAGAGATTTTTTAATGGAGTTTTGATTTAGATGTTTTTTTAATGAAGTTTTGATTTAGAGATTTTCAATGAAGTTTTGATTTAGAGATTTTCAATGAAGATTTGATTTAGAGATTTTTAAATGAAGTTTTGATTTAGAGATTTTTTAATGAAGTTTTGATTTAGAGATTTTTTAATGAAGTTTTGATTTAGAGATATTTTAATGAAGTTTTGATTTAGAGATTTTTTAATGAAGTTTTGATTTAGATGTTTTTTTAATGAAGTTTTGATTTAGAGATTTTTTAATGAAGTTTTGATTTAGAGATTTTTTAAGGAAGTTTTGATTTAGAGATTTTTTAATGAAGTTTTGATTTAGAGATTTGTTAAGGAAGTTTTGATTTAGAGATTTTTTAATGAAGTTTTGATTTAGAGATTTTTAATGAAGTTTTGATTTAGAGATTTTTAATGAACTTTTGATTAAGATATTTTTTAATGAAGTTTTGATTTAGAGATTTTTTAATGAAGTTTTGATTTAGAGACTTTTTAATGAAGTTTTGATTTAGAGATTTTTTAATGAAGTTTTGATTTAGAGATTTTTAATGAAGTTTTCATTTAGAGATTTTTTAATGAAGTTTTGATTTAGAGATTTTTTAATGGAGTTTTTTTTTAGATGTTTTTTTAATGAAGTTTTGATTTAGAGATTTTCAATGAAGTTTTGATTTAGAGATTTTTTAATGAAGTTTTGATTTAGAGATTTTTTAATGGAGTTTTGATTTAGATGTTTTTTTAATGAAGTTTTGATTTAGAGATTTTCAATGAAGTTTTGATTTAGAGATTTTTTAATGAAGTTTTGATTTAGAGATTTTTAAATGAAGTTTTGATTTAGAGATTTTTTAATGAAGTTTTGATTTAGAGATATTTTAATAAAGTTTTGATTTAGAGATTTTTTAATGAAGTTTTGATTTAGATGTTTTTTTAATGAAGTTTTGATTTAGAGATTTTGTAATGAAGTTTTGATTTAGAGATTTTTTAATGAAGTTTTGATTTAGAGATTTTGTAATGAAGTTTTGATTTAGAGATTTTTTAATGAAGTTTGATTTAGAGATTTTTAATGAAGTTTTGATTTAGAGATTTTTTAATGAAGTTTTGATTTAGAGATTTTTAATGAAGTTTTGATTTAGAGATTTTTAATGAAGTTTTGATTTAGAGATATTTTTGTGAAGTTTTGATGTATATCTTTTTTAATCAAGTTATGATATATAGTTTTTTAGTGAAGTTATATGTATAGTTGTTTTAATGAAGTTTGATGCATAACTTTTTGAGTGAAGTTTGATGTATAGCTGTTTTTATGAAGTTTGATGCATAACTTTTTTTGTGAAGTTTGATGTATAGCTATTTTAATGAACTTTGAAGCATAGCTTTTTTAGTGAAGTTTTGATGTATAGTTGTTTTAAACAAGTTTAATCCATAGCTTTTTTTAATGAAGTTTGCTGTATAGCTTTTTATAATGAAGTTTGATGCATAGCTTTTTTAATGAAGTTTGATGTATAGCTTTTTTAATGAAGTTTGATGTATAGCTTTTTTTAATGAAGTTTGATGTATAGCTTTTTTATGAAGTTTGATGTATAGCTCTTTAATGATGTTTGATGTATAGCTTTTTTAATGAAGTTTGATGCATAGCTTTTTAAATGAAGTTTGATGTATAGCTTTTAATGAAGTTTGATGCATAGCTTTTTTTAATGAAGTTTGATGTATAGCTTTAAATGAAGTTTGATGAATAGTTGTTTTAATAAAGTTTTCCTGTATAGCTTTTTAATGAAGTTTATGTATAGTTTTTAATAAAGTTTGATGTATACCTTTTTAAATAAAGTTTGATGTATAGCTTTTTTAATGAAGTTTGATGTATACCTTTTTTAATGAAGTTTGATGTATAGCTTTTTTAATGAAGTTTGATGTATAGCTTTTTTAATGAAGTTTGATGCATAGCTTTTTAATGAATTTTGATGCATAGCTTTTTGAATGAAGTTTGATGTATAGCTTTTTTAATGAAGTTTGATGTATAGCTTTTTTAATGAAGTTTGATGTATAGCTTTTTTAATGAAGTTTTGATGTATAGCTTGTTTAATTAAGTTTGATGCATAGCTTTTTAATGAAGTTTGATGTATAGCTTTTTTTAATGAAGTTTGATGTATAGCTTTTTTAATGAAGTTTGATGCATAGCTTTTTTAATGAAGTTTGATGCATAGCTTTTTAATGAAGTTTGATGCATAGCTTTTTTTAATGAAGTTTGATGTATAGCTTTTTTAATGAAGTATGATGTATAGCTTTTTTAATGAAGTTTGATGTATAGCTTTTTTTAATGAAGTTTGATGCATAGCTTTTTAATGAAGTTTGATGCATAGCTTTTTTTAATGAAGTTTGATGCATAGCTTTTTAATGAAGTTTGATGCATAGCTTTTTAATGAAGTTTGATGTGTAGTTGTTTTAATGAAGTTTTCATGTATAGCTTTTTTAATGAAGTTTATGTATAGTTTTTAATAAAGTTTGATGTATACCTTTTTTAATAAAGTTTGATGTATAGCTTTTTAATGAAGTTTGTATGTATAGCTTTTTAATGAAGTTCGTATGCATAGCTTTTAATGAAGTTTGATGTATAGCTTTTTTAATGAAGTTTGATGTATAGCTTTTTAATGAAGTTTTATGTATAGCTTTTTAATGAAGTTTGATGCATAGCTTTTTAATGAAGTTTGTATGTATAGCTTTTTAATGAAGTTCGTATGTATAGCTTTTTAATGAAGTTCGTATGTATAGCTTTTTAATGAAGTTCGTATGTATAGCTTTTTAATGAAGTTTGATGTATAGTTTTTTAATGAAGTTTGATGCATAGCTTTTTAATGAAGTTTGATGTATAGTTGTTTTAATGAAGTTTGATGTATAGCTTTTTAATGAAGTTTGATTTATAGCTTTTTAATGAAGTTTGATGTATAGCTTTTTTAATGAAGTTTGATGTATAGTTGTTTTAATGAAGTTTGATGTATAGCTTTTTTAATAAAGTTTGATGTATAGCTTTTTAATAAAGTTTAATGCATAGCTTTTAAATGAAGTTAGATGTATAGCTTTTTTAATAAAGTTTGATGCATAGCTTTTAAATAAAGTTTGATGTATAGTTGTTTTAATGAAGTTTGATCTATAGCTTTTTAATGAAGTTTTGATGTACAGCTGTTTAATCGAGGTTTTATGTATAGCTTTTTTTAGTGTAGTTTAGATGTATAGCTATTATAATGAAGTTTTGATGTATAACTTTTTTAATGGAGTTTTTATGTACAGGTTTTTTTAATTAAGTTTTGATGTATAACTTTTTAGTGAAGTTTTGATGTATAGATTTTTAGTGAAGTTTTGATGTATAGACTTTGTAGTGAAGTTTTGATGCATAGATTTTTTAATGAAGTTTGGATGTATAGACTTTTTCGTGCAGTTTCGCTGTATAGATTTTTAATGAAGTTTTAATGTATAGCTTTTTTAATGAAGTTTTGATGTATAGCTTTTTTAATGAAGTTTTGATGTATAGCTTTTTAGTGAAGTTAAGATCTATATTTTTTAGTGAAGTTTTGATGTAGAGATTTTTTTTATTAAGTTTTGGTGTATAGATTTTTTAATGAACTTTCAATTCCTATACATTGCTTGTACTCTCGAGTATATATCTGACACAGTTAGGCACAATTAATCAACCGAGAACCACATCATTCTACATAAAAATCATACAAGATATCAATGGATATATATCTGAAAATCAAAACAGGGAAAAGAATATGGTGTTATCATAGCTCTAGGTATGATGTATAGCTCATTTATAATAAAGTTATGATGTACAGTCTTTTTTATCCTTTTTTTTATTTACACGGTGGTCAGCACTTATCAAGGCCCAGAGCCACTCAGAGATAAGGGTTATTGAAAGTACAGTACGTTAGTGTGGAGATTTAATGAAGTGTTTACTTAAGAGGGCGGTTCATTAGGAATTTTTTTAACGTTGGACTTGAAGACATCCAAGTTGTAGTCAGGTGGGAAGCAGGCAGATGGAACAGAGTTCCACAGGCGTGCAGTTCTAAGAAAGAAGATTTGTTCATGGAATCTACGTTTTGATTTAGGCACAGATAAAGAGTGGGGGAAATTTTTCACAGTGGATTCAGCTAGACGGGTGTTTTTCGTGAAAGATTGGCGAGGGGGGACCAGAGATTGGAGTTCAGACGAGCACCTGCCATGGAAATAACGATAAAACAAGGATAGGCTCGCAACGTCTCTTCTGTTAGGATAGATGTTGCAAGGTAGAGAAAAGGGCATCCCCCACAAAGCCACGATGTCTATTTTGCATTCTGTCAAGGTAGGATAGGCTGTTTTTAGCAGCTCCTGCCCAGATATGGCAGCAGTATTCCATCCTTCGACGTACTTGGCTTTTATATAGATAGAGAATTGCATCAGTCGTGAGATATCCTCTGGAGCGGTAAAAGGATCCCACCATCTTTCCAGCGACCTTAGCAACAGACTTGAGGTTCGTGTTCCATTTCAGATCAGGAGTAAAGAACCAACCCAGAAGCTTGTCAAAACATGGGGCTTCTCCTAGACGTGAGCCATCCATTGTTACATGATAAGGGCTGTCCCCTTTTCATGTAAGTATAAAAATAGAGAGATTTAGTTAAAATGAAATAGAATAGACGAAATTCGAACCTCGTAATTTAGGTTTAGAAATAGATTACGAGAGAGAATTAGCAAATGGAATGTAAAAAACAAACCATTGTTTAGCTTAGAGATAAAATAGTTGCAAGAAAAGAATGTGCATTGTCAATTCTGTTATGAAAAACAATTGAGGAATGCAACTATAAGATAATTTAATAAACATGTTTTTAACATATTGGAAATATAGGTTACTGGGAATATAGGTTAAAATTCCTTTTGTAAACAAAGGAAAAAGTTTTGGACACGCATTTCCAGAACACGTGAAAGAAGACACATGTTTTAACATGTGTATGACGTTATGGAAAATGGGAAGTTCTCGATATAGTTAGAAACTTCAGAGTTAAGCGGGGAGAAACGGAGGGGGAGTCTGAGAGAGAGTCCGAGGACGAGAGACGACAGTCTGGGGTCCAGACATGGGAATCGAACGTCTGGAAGCGAGACGGTCGCCTTTGAAACATAGTATGTAAAACTTTAAATTCTTGACTAAGAAAACCACGGCCGGTCGGAGAAGAAATAAACTCATCATATGTTTTTATAAACGTCATCTTTGTGTTGTAATTCTACCAAAAGGTAAAGTGATTATATGTCTTATATATCATGTGTTTTAAAATGTCTTTACATACACAATGTCTCAACACTCAAAGAGCTTCTACACTTCTAAGTATGAACATTTTATATATATGAATCTCTTCATAACACGAACACAGAACGCAACATTCCTCTTAATAACACTCTAAGACTCACACTATTAATAATACCTTACAATAACAACAAGAAATACTATAATACTAATAATGAACTATGCAACATATACAATTTGGTGCTCAATAACAACGAACAATAAGTATAACAACCACAATAACAATAATAACAATAACAATGACATAACAATAAGAAGAAGAATAATAACGCAATACAACAAATACAATTAGGAGCCGTAGCGACCAGACCAACCAACAAGGGTGGGTTTAAAAAAAAACAAACAATAAAAAAACAATGGTTACCACGGAAAAATAAAAAAAAAGAAACACAACGTTTTACAAGGGTCCAAGATAATTAAAAAATAAATAAATAAATAATACCACGGAAAAAAATTACACGATCACAGAAATGCGAACAAAAGGAAAAAAAAATTGAACACACACAGAAAACTAAAGTTTACAAGAAAATATTAAAAAAGAAAAAAAAGGCCGATATGCCGTAATGAATGATAAAAGAGATACGGTCAGTTAAAAAAAAACAACCCACGAATATTTCATTCATAAATAAAATAAAAACTAGAGAAAAATTGTTGAATACGGCCGCACATAAATAGACAATAGGACAGTGTATCATTCATAAGAATGTGTGTCAATGTCTGAATTGTTTAGAGTTAAAACTGTCAATCATAATAAATAACAATTTAGTGTCAAAAGTCGAAAGTACTTTTAAAATTCTCGAGTATTAAAAAAATAAATAAAATAAAATACACTATAGAAAAAAAGAAGGATGCAGAAATGAAAATCAAAATTCTGCTCATTGTGAATATTTTCGGCTTTTTAATGTGTTTTAATTGTTCTGGTCTTTGAAAAAGGGACACTTTTTTGTGTTGTGTTAACGGACTTTGGAAATGTATAATGTAACGAATTTTTATTTTATTTTTTTTGTTTTGTTGCAAAATGTTTAAATGTATTAAGGTATTTTCTGTTGAAAATGTGTTTTAAACAATATTGTAAATTTGTACTTAATGTAAATGTTATTGATTTTCACAGTAGGAATTCAAAGTCATTAGTAAATATACATTAGAATTAAAATGATCTAGGATAAAAAAAGACTAAGACGAATGGTTGGCTGAGAAATCAGTTAGAATTTTAGAGATGGGACAAAATAAATTACGTAAACGGGTATTTAGAGAGTTTTTAGATGTGATAAGCCGTAAGAAAGATGTTTTTTAGCATTTGGGTTTTGTTTTTTTTTTGTTTTTTTTAGAGATCCTATAATTTTTTTCGAAAAATTTAGGAACCTGTGTTAATTGTGTAACGACCCCAAGCAAGTGGTAAGACTTGGCTTAATTAATAAACAGGCGTTGGAAAGAATACGAAAATTCTGAAGGGCACCAGTAAACCGATGATAGGTAGTCCCGAGGCAATCACATATAGCTTAATGAAGTGAGAGTCAGGCAAAAATATGCCGTAGATTACGTAAGAAATATATTACTTTGTATTTTTTTTAGAGACGCATGAATGTGGGATATATCTGCTGGATCTTAGAAGCTCTGCTGATAGAAAAGAAAAACCACAAAAAATCGGGCTATTAGATAGAATTTAGTGCGCAATTAAGGTGTTGTGGCGCAAAAGGTGTTAGTTAGTTAGGGGTGATATTTCTAAATCCTCGTCGAAGTTTCAAGAATCTAAGCAAGGAAATCCGAGTGAATTCGTATAAGAGAAAAAAGGTCTATCTTGATGGTTAAAGCCAACCAAGAAGATTGGTTATGAGCTTTGATATGTCCCCTATAAGATAGTTATAGAATCAAAAAACAAAGCCATACTTGATAAGACTAACCATGCGGAAAGAGACGATCAGGACACTTTTGGGATGAAGGGAGTCATCCATTTCGAGGGAGATGGAAACCTCTAGTCTGCGGTATATGGGTGGCTAGAAAGTAGCTGATGTGAATCATAGGTAAAGACCCTACACCCAAAAAGCAAATGCCAAGAAGATCGGAAAGGTTCTGATCTTATAAAAATATAATAATTGTGAAGTCAGACGAGGAGGGCTGACTGAAAGAGATTTTTGTTTTTTAGCCTGATCTTTCCTAGCCGGGTGGTTGTATAAATGTAGAAAAAAAATTTAAAAATGCGTACATTTTTTTGTGAAATATAGAAGGGAGGGATGTTACATGATAAGGGCTGTCCCCTTTTCATGTAAGTATAAAAATAGAGAGATTTAGTTAAAATGAAAATGAAATAGAATAGACGAAATTCGAACCTCGTAATTTAGGTTTAGAAATAGATTACGAGAGAGAATTAGCAAATGGAATGTAAAAAACAAACCATTGTTTAGCTTAGAGATAAAATAGTTTTAAGAAAAGAATGTGCATTGTCAATTCTGTTATGAAATTCAATTGAAGAATGCAACTATAAGATAATTTAATAAACATGTTTTTAACATATTGGAAATATAGGTTACTGGGAATATAGGTTAAAATTCCTTTTGTAAACAAAGGAAAAAGTTTTGGACACGCATTTCCAGAACAAGTGAAAGAAGACACATGTTTTAACATGTGTATGACGTCATGGAAAATGGGAAGTTCTCGATATAGTTAGAAACTTCAGAGTTAAGCGGGGAGAAACGGAGGGGGAGTCTGAGAGAGAGTCCGAGGACGAGAGACGACAGTCTGGGATCCAGACATGGGAATCGAGCGTCTGGAAGCGAGACGGTCACCTTTGAAACATAGTATGTAAAACTTTAAATTCTTGACTAAGAAAACCACGGCCGGTCGGAGAAGAAATAAACTCATCATATGTTTTTATAAACGTCACCTTTGTTTCGTAATTCTACCAAAAGGTAAAGTTATTATATGTCTTATATATCATGTGTTTTAAAATGTCTTTACATACACAATGTCTCAACACTCAAAGAGCTTCTACACTTCTAAGTATGAAAATTTTATATATATGAATCTCTTCATAACACGAACACAGAACGCAACAACATCTCTCTTTACAAGACTCTCTTAATAAGACTCTCTGAGAACCTCTTTTAATAAGAAAATATAACACCATTTCAATTGATGCCAGATGGGGACCAGAGCGTTGATGATGTAAAGATAGGAGTTTTTGTTTTAGATGCATTAAAGGTAACCAGCCAGTTATGATGCATAGCCTATTACTGCATAACCACGTGATCCACCGGATTTTGTCAAATCATTGAAGTTAAGGAACATTGCGCTTGGTTAGTATCATATGGGTGACCATTTTGAAATTGTAGGCGCTGTTTGTGCTCTCTGCTTATCTCGACATTGTTTCCAGTTGTCCTGAACCTTTACTTACTCAAGAGAGGTGTGGTTGGAGATTGTCCAACTCTTGTTACAAGGATTTCACGCGCAGGTGCCCTTACAGTGAGTACCCATAGTCTGTAAAGACAGAAGGAAGCTACCAAACTATTTTGATGGAGTAATGTTTATTAGGCTGGAAATATAACTTTATTTCTTTCTACAACAGGAATTATCTAAAATCTGAGAAAATTCCTGGTAGTGATTAGTCATCAGATAAATCAATTAGTCTTTGCTGATAATTAATTAAAATGAAAATTCCAATACAACTTGATTTGATGCCCGAAAGCAAATTTATTAGCTTCTAATTTTATTTCTACTAAATATCTATCAGTGTAGACAGAAAATCAATTTCCTTTTTTTTTATTAAAAAAAATAAAATTAGATGTATATAATAATACGATCAGAAAATTTGTTTTTATATTAAAAAAATACAATTAGATGTACATAATAATACGGTCATAAAATTTGTTTTTAATTAAACATAATAGTAGATGTATATAATAATACGACCAGAAAATTTGTTTTTATATTAAAAAAAATACTATTAGATGTACACAATAATACGGTCATAAAATTTGTTTTTAATTAAAAATAATAGTAGATGTATATAATAATACGATCAGAAAATTTGTTTTTTTATTAAAAAAATACTATTAGATGTACATAATAATACGGTCATAAGATTTGTTTTTAATTAAAAATAATAGTAGATGTATATAATAATACGATCAGAAAATTTGTTTTTTATTTAAAAAATAAAATTAAATGTATATAATAATACGACCAGAACATTTGTTTTTTTATTACAAAAATAAAATCAGATGTATATAATAATACGAACAGAAAATTTGTTTTTTATTAAAAGATAAAATTAGATGTATATAATATCACGACCACAAATTTGTTTATAAATTAAAAAATAAAATTAGATGTATATAATAATACGATCAGAAAATTTATGTTTAATTAAAAAATAAATTGGATGTAAATAATAATACGATCTGAAAATGTGTTTTTTATAGAAAATATAATTAGATGTATATAATAATACGACCAGAAAATTTGCTTTTTATTTAAAAAATAAAACTATATATATATATATATATATATATATATATATATATATATATATATATATATATATATCATAATACAAGCAGAAAAAATTGTTCTTTTCATTAAAAAAAATAAAATTAGATGTATATAATAATACAACCAGAATATGTGTTTTTTATTAAAAAATAAAATTAGATTTATATAATAATCCGATCAGAAAATTTTATTTTTTATTAAAAAATAAAATTAGATGTATATAATAATACGACCAGAAAATGTGTTTTTTATTAAAAAAATAAATTTAGATGTATTACGACCAGAAAATGTGTTTTTTATTAAAAAATAAAATTAGATGTATATTATAATACGATCAGAAAATTTGTTATTTATTTAAAAAATAAAATTAGATGTATATAATAATACGATCAGAAAATTTGTTTTTTATTAAAAAATATAATTAGATGTATATAATAATACGACAAGCAAATTTGTTTTTTTTTTATTAAAAAATAAAATTAGATTTATATAATAATACGACCAGAAAATGTTATATTGATACGTACGTTATCACGACCATCGCCTTTTTTTTAAAGATGGGATTGTACGATCACAAATAATTGAACGCATTTTTTAAAAGAAATATCTTTTATTTTCGTTGTTGTATTAAACGTGAAACTGGGTCAAAAATAGATATACTTTGCCCGTGTCGAAGATAAAAGTGTAGTATCTGTTCTGTATAAAGATAATAGTATAATATTGTGGAGTTACAAAAATATGTAAATATGTAAAAAAAAAACAAAAAAAAACATCAGATTTTATATTTTATATTTTTCCTTCTCAATGAAATTTTTGGAACATTTGTGAAATTAAACTAGGACGACCCATAGAGTAAATGCGGTATTATGGCGTCGATTATTCTAGCTGAGGTTACGAAGTATTTTCAATAAGTTTCTATACTTTTTTTGTGTGGGAACTTATATTGATAGTACACAAATGACACTCTAGTCCCTTTCGAAGTAATCTCCTCCGGCCGCAATGCACTTATTTTATCATCCCAACAACTTCTGGAAGGCCCGATGGAGGTTCTCTTATGTGATTATGTCAATGACCTTCATACCAGTCTCTTTCATCTCCTTAATTGTTTCATAACGACAGACTCTAAGGTTTTACTTGAGCTCAGGGAATAACCAAAAGTCAGAGGGAGCTTGGTTTCGAATATAATGAGGGTGAAATAGTCAAATAGTCTGTTACTAGGGTGTAGTTATGGACTGGTGCATTGTCGTGGTGGAAATATCACTGATAAAATTTAAAGAGGACCCTTTCCGACGGAATCTCTTCCTGGACTCCCTTAAAACCTCAATATATTATTTCTTGTTGACTGTCCAAACAGTGACAACGGTCCTTATCTATAAAATTCTTTATTTGGCCAATCAACACTGGTGTTCTGACTTCCTTACTCCTCCCACACCTCTCAGCATCCGTTACAGACTCTCTACCTTGTTTTTTAATCTTATATGCCACTCAAAACTGATGCTCGGTTCATGCAAGATTTGTACAAAAGCAATCTTACGAATTTCATACGTTTGTGTTTTTTTTTTCCAAGTTCAAAACAATTTTATTGTATATCGTTCTTCTAAGGTGTCCTCACGTCAAGATTGCATTCATGAAATTCACCAGTTGTGCCAATCAAGCTTTTGTAGGGTGACAATACGGCACACTCACCTTGATACACAGTTTATCGCCAGATCACCAAAGTTAAGCAAAGTCGAGCCTGGCTAGTACTAGATGGGTGACCATTTGGGAAGGCGAGGCGTTGTATATATATATATATATATATATATATATATATATATATATATATATATATATCGATGTAAACTATCAGATTAGGAAACTAACGCGGTCCATCCTTCTCTCGAGGATAGATGGGCCTCTCTTAAGCCGTGGTCGGCAACCCATCTAGTGATGGCGTCACGATAAAAAAAATACCCTTGATAGACCTAGCGTTTTTTACGACCGAGCAAAGCCGCGCGCCCCTTCTTCCACCACTAGTTTTATTTTAAAGCAAAATTTTTCCATGATCGGATATAAGTATTTATAACTGTATTTTAGTTATTTCCCATAAGGGTTCTCGAAATTTCAATCGACTGTCACTTTGCAATGATATTTCTTCGAAATCTGTTCAAAATTCTCTACGGAATTGCGAATCCTGCATAAACATCTGAAAGGTCGGAGGTTACATCGGTCGAAATGTTGTGAAAATAACACTAAAAAATTACATAAATAATACGAACTACTATTCACTCTTCTTAGATCTGTTGAAGATCTTTGTTGTCGCCATCCAACTGAGTGTGAGAATAGTACTCGATGTTTATGGGAATGGCCACAGACAAGGCATGAAGCCACTAAATTTAAGAAACTAAAAATTCTAATAAAGAACAAAAACTTGAAAACGATCAGTGTTATACAAAATAGATAATGACCCAGAAAATAGCAATTAAAAAAAAATTTTTCGCAAGAAACATTGCTAATGGAATGTGGGAACTAAAGGACAAAATAAAGGAAGCAAGATTTACCGGAAGTAAATTCAACCTTCAGTTCTCTTAATAAAATATTTGGCTTCGCGATTTCATCTTCTATGCTACCCATCTCTGACAGACATGATGTTGCTCGTCCTCATATCTATGTAATATTCTGTTCTTAGTTTGTCCGTAGATTACGCTTTGAGAAAGATTAAATATAATTTTTATGGGGAAATTATATTTTAAACAAAAATCGAAATTCGCGAAATTTAGCTGTAAAAGGACGAACCTGGCAATCGAGGACAAGAATATGAGAGTGATGTCCCTTTGAACTAGCCTCGTTTTCGATAATAATAATAATAATAATAATAATAATAATAATAATAATAATAATAATTGCTGTAATAGTGTGAGAAAGATTAATTTTATACTCTGTTAGAGATCTCCTGTTGAGAGTGATAGTGCGAATAATCCGAAAAATGTCAACATCTATTTTTGTCGCTGGTACAATATATGCACACGGACAGTGAAGTAAAACCAGAAAAAATGCTTTTATTTCACACCGTTAAATTAGCTTTTGATTATACATGATTATTGGTGTTTTGACATTTATATAAGCCGCGTGGGCGGTGCAGGATTAGGTAGTTGTCGGGTCGTGAAGAAATGGTGATGAACCTGACTCTCTTTCTCTCTCTGACCGAGTGACTGATTTTTTTTCTTTCTTTTTCTTTTTAAAATCATTCGTTTTCTATTAAAATGCTAAATATTTTATTTGTCTATTGTTTCAACCTTTGACCGATATCTTCTCACATATTTTGGGATCAAATTATGCATTCTGTTAGACAACGGTAGAAAGTCCCGCATTCTTCACATTAAATCTCTCTGCGTGTGTGCAACTCATCGTATGCTTTTTTTTTCTTCTCGGTGTTGCCTGCCAATATCTTACGGATCTGTTAAAGCTTGTTTTTTGTGCCGACATGAAGCCGAGTGTCTCAGTGGTGCCGCATCATCTCTCGCCTTTCGAATGCATTTTCGAAAACGTGAACGAGTTCAGATATCGTTCACAACGAAATTTCGTAGAAGTTGCGATTCTATCACTTTAGGCAATCCTCCATTAGGAACAATCAAAATTGCGTTTTGATCTTTAGTGACAGCTGTCACATCCGGGTAACGTCTCAGAATTGTCTTCTTTAGCTTTCTTTTTTGTGGCTTATTGATTTTAATACTGCAATCAGCCGATCGTGCGTGATAGAAAAGTGAGCGGGGGTTGTAGATATTGGATTGAAAACTACGATGGAAGCAGAGACACGAAACAGAATACAAGATGAGGACGAGTGATTTGTAGTGAAATCGAAATATCTCTCCACAAAATGGAGTTATTTGACCAAATAAAATAGCTGTATCCGATCATCGAGGCTGTAACCTGCATCAGTGATTTTGGAATACTTATTTTGTTATATACTGTGTGTGTATATATAAGTGTATATATATACGTGTCTTTGAAATGTATATCTGTACATAGATGGTCGTGTCATCTAGTGTCTTTGTGATTCATATACCAGTATATATATATATATATATATATATATATATATATATATATATATATATATATATATATATATATATTAAATTGTAATTCAATGAATTTAAAAAAACTCTATTGAAATGAAATGAAGTGGTTGAGTTTCATATCAAAGAATTTTTATTATTCTAAGCATGACAAAGATAAAATTAATCTCCTTAACCTATAGGGTTTCGATGTCTACCATCTCATCAGAGGAGAGAAAATATTAGCAAAGAGTTATAAAGGTATGCACCCTATTTGCTAAAGTCAGTGAGACATGGAAAGTCAAAGTGAAAAATAAATGTATTATTCTCACTTGGACTTCTGCTACAGGACTTCTGATAAATGTATTATTTTCACTTTGACTTTCCATGTCTCACTGACTTTAGCAAATAGGGTGCATACCTTTATAACTATTTGCTAATATTTTCTCTCCTCTGATGAGATGGTAGACATCGAAACCCTATAGGTTAAGGAGATTAATTTTATAAAGCATTCTTTGTCTTGCTTAGAATAATAAAAAATTGTTGATATGAAACTCAACCACTTCAATACATTTCAATGAGAGTTTTTTGAAATTCTTGAATTACAATTTAATTTATTTGCTCTATCTTGTATATCTTGTTCCCAAATCTCAGTATTGTGTAGGGAAATGTACACAGACAGACAGACAGACAGACACGCACAGTATATATATATATATATATATATATATATATATATATATATATATATATAAGTGAAAATTTCTTTGTGTGCGTGTCTGTCTGTCTGTCTGTCTGTCTGTCTGTGTACATTTCCTTACACAATACTGAGATTTGGGAACATCTTTTTAATCAGTTTTCGGTCAGTAATTCGTCTGTTAAGGGGTCAAAGTTCAACGATATGACTGTTGAAAAATTAACCAAACTCCTCCGCCAATTTTGGGCTAAACCCTTGAAATTTAACATGTAGGTTATCTGGATATTAGTAAAACATGTTAATGGGTCAAAATTGGAGTCACAGTTTAAAAAACATGACTTCTACAGTCTCTACCAAATTACTTAGCCAATTTTTAGTCTAGACATTTGAAATTTTACATAAAATGTATTCAGAAATAGGGAAAGCGTTTTAATCGGTTTTAAGCCGAGAATTTAACTGCCAAGGGGTCAAAGTTAAAAAGATTTGACCTTTGCGGTCGCTAGTAAACTATTCAGCTAATTTTGTGTCTAAACATCTGATATTTTACATAAAGGGTAGTCAGACGTGCAACAAGCTTTTTAATCAGTTTTGGGGGGACCATTGTGCTGCTAGGAGGTCAAAGTTGAAAGAGTTGACGTTTGCAGATCTACCAAACTCCTCCGAAAATTTTCGATCTAAACACTAGAAATTTTAGATGTAGGTTACTTGAACATGAGTCAAAGTTTTTATTATATATATATATATGCACATAAAGTTATGGACAGTACACAGTAATAACAAAGCCGGGCTGACCTGTTAATATATATATATATATATAAATATATATATATATATATATATATATATATATATACTAGCAAAAGTGCTCGTCATTGTTCAAAAACAGCCTACAGAAAATGGACTCTTATTTATGAAAGTATGATAGGTTATGAAAAGGAAGGGTTGTAAAGAGATAACTTCGAATTTGGGGGTATCAAAACCAAAGCAAAATATGATGAAAGTAAAAATAAAATAGATAAACCCCATAATTTATTATACCATACCTGCTCACACTGAAAAACTTATCACAATATTCTGTGGAGCTATATTAAAAATCTTGTTAAACTTTGTTAAATATTTCTATTCTATGAAGGTCAGGTGCGAACTAATTTTATTATACCATATTTCTTCAAACTGAAACATAATTATCAAAGTATAATTACGCAGATAGATATGAAAAGTCTTTATTAAAATCTGTGCCTATTTCCATTCTATGGAGGCCAGGCGCGAATGCAGACCCCACAATTTTATTATACCATCCCTATTTAAGTTAAAATATACTTATCAACGTATTCTTATGTACATCTATATCAAAAACACTTATAAACGTTTTTGTTAAATTTTTAAATTTTTAATTTCCATACTTTGTGGACCAGGCGCGAACGCAGACCCCACAATTTTAATGAACCACCGTTCTGCCAGATCAAACATACCCATTCCTATGTCTCGATACATCTTCTATCATTATATATAATCAGTTTTTTTAAAATAGTCAACCATATAGGAGCCTATTTGTGAGGAGACACACACACAGACGTTCAGCCTTATACATATATATATATACTTCCTTTACTCACATGAATTCATATACGAAAGTATAAATTTTGTCTAAACTTTAAGTATTTACTTCAACAATGCTCAATACGTAAGTAGAGCTAGTTAGTAAGTTATTAAATATATATGGCGATTAAGCTACACTGAATATTCCGCGTTTCATCCACTCTGGGATTCTTCAGGCTTATGCGAGAATTTTGTGGTTGTTTCGCGTTTTTATATACGCACCTTATATTGAGTTTTTTGTTATCCAATCAGCTTTCTAGTATCCATCGAACCCTTCTTAATCAGCCAATGAGCAGGCACTTACAGGACAAAGGCCCATATATATATATATATATATATATATATATATATATATATATATATATATATATATATATATATATATATACGTTCCATCTGTTTTTACGTAAGCAGTAATATATTGCTTCACAGTCATGAGTTTGTTTCGGTCTTCTAGTATTTCGTAACTAGAGACCTCTCCAGGCAATAACGCTTATAATAAAAAGAGAAATACTTAAAACGAAACATAAACAGTAATGTGTAGCAACACAGTACTGTTTATGCAAAATTAATGTTATATTTCCCTGGTTTACTTATCTCGAGAAAAGTAGGAACCTCAAATTATATACACACACAGACAAACACACACACAAACACACACAAAAACACACATACAAACAAACACACAAGCACACACATAAACGCAAACACACACAAAAGCACACACACAAACAAACACACACACAAACAAACACACACAAACACACATATATATATAATATGTTTATTATACGAGCATTCTTTGTTACATATGTGCATACACCCTCGTTTCAATGTCGTTCCCTTTTTTGGTCTGATGAGATGGTCTTTGAATTGAGATTCCACCGAAACATTTTTGCACATATGTAACTGATAATATTTGTATAATTAAAAGACTATATACCAGTTTCATTGGATTTACATCTAGGAAACCAATCTATACAACATTATATATATATATATATATATATATATATATATATATATATATATATATATATATATGTATGTGTGTGTATTTGTGTGTGTGTGTGTGTGTGCCAACCAAAGGCTAACAAAATTACATATTGTATAGCGTAGCATAGTGTGCATATATGCATGTATATATATATATGCTATATATATATATATATATATATATATATAGCATATATGCAATTATATAAATGCAATTTGTCTGTTTGTGTGTGTGTGTGTGTGTGCGTTCGTTCGTTATAGACTCAAAAACGGCTGGACCGATTTTTATGAAATTTCACACAAAGGTACTTGGTGTGCCTGGCAGTGTTTTAAGCTTGCTTTTCGCATCGAAATCTTTCCAACAAGTATCGGCAACAGATATTCGCTATATCTTATTGTACGTATGTAACTTGTTGCTTAGCGACGAGCCAGACCGACGCCTACACCGTTATTTATGTTACGGAATTGTTCATACTACGGCTGCTACACACTTTACAGCGCACGTATACACGCACACACGATCATTACAGCGTGTTTTCTCTTTCTTTTGTTTTTTGGACGTAACTTTTTAATGTTGTTTCGTAAATTGGAAAAAATACTTCTTCCATTTTTTTACATTAACTTGACTTTAATTAACACTTTAAATAGCATTTATTGATACAGATACAAATTCATTAACTTATTAAAAATGAGTTTTTCTTTGACTTACTAATTAAAACCAGACACTCTTCAACAGCAATAAAACCATTTCACACAGTTATCACCACATTGTCAAGGCCAAGAGGACACTCAAGGATAAGGGTGAAAGAGTGTATAGTAGAAATTGGACAATATAGTAATCATTAGTAATGAAAATTCGGTAAATTTGTTAACTCATATGGAACGGCTCATCACAAACTTATTTACGTTAGATTTGAAGACAAACATATTGTAGTCAGCCGGAAAGCAGGAAAACGGAAAACAATTCCACAAGCGTGCAGTTCTTAGAAAGAAGCTTTGTTCATGGAATCTACGTTTAGGTTTAGGCACACATAAAGAGTGGGGGGATTATTGATAGTGTTTTCAGCTAGATTAGTGTTTCTTGTGAAAGTTTGGCGAGGGGGGACCATAGACTGAAGCTCAGTCGAACACTTTCCATGAAAATAACGATACATCAGAGACAAGCTCGCAACATCTCTTCTGTGAGATAGAGGTTGCAGGGAAGAGAAAAGGACATCTCCTACGAGGCTACGAAGTTTATTTTGAACTCTATCAAGGCAGTACAAGTCCTTTCCAGCAGCTCCTGCCAAGATGTGGCAACAGTATTCCATCCTTGGACGTACCTGGCTCTTATATAGATAGAGAATTGCATCAGCAGTGAGATATCTACGTTATCGATAGAAAGATCCCACCATTTTTCCAGCGGCCCTGGCAACAGATTTGGTGTACGTGTTTCATTTAAGATCTGGAGTAATTGTCAAGCCCAAAAGCTTGTCAAAACATGAGGCCTCCTGAAGACGAGAGCCATTCATTTCAATTGATGCCAGATGTGGATCAGAATATTGATGATGTGAAAAGAGAAGCTTGGTTTTAGATGCATTAAAAGTAAATTGTACCACGTGCTCAAGATCAGAAGAGAGAGAATCGGAGAGAACTTGGTTGTTTACTGTCTTAGATGTGCTACCATAAATGGTAGTGTCATCAGCATAAATGTCTACAAATGATGTAAGGATGTGATTTGGAAAACCATTAATCAATGAGCCATTGTTGAAAATCCATGAAGTAAGGAAATGAAAATAACCCCTTCTATACATTCCTTTGTCAAGCAATAAATTCTTAAATCGAATATATGTCTCTATATGTTGTTTTTCAGAATTTAAAATTGAACCACGAAACTTATATATATTTTTTTTTTCTCTCATAAAATGTATATATATGTACATATGACATCTAATTTACATAAGGAAAACACGCTGCTCTCCCCCATCATTATATATAGCCCCAATCCTCCGACTATCTCGTCAATGACCATCCCTCTTGAAGAAGCCCGTATAAATCGGGCGAAACGTTGAGTATCCAGGTCCTTCCACCTCCATTTTATTTCATATATATATATATATATATATATATATATATATATATATATATATATATATATATACACTAAACTGTTTTTTGACCGTCATGTATCTTCCTCAGACTTTTACAGAAATATATATATATATATATATATATATATATATATATATATATATATATATATATATATATATATAGGAGACATTGGAGTGGAAAATGAATTCACAAAGACTATATATTGGAAAATGTAGAAGAGTCATTTATTTAATAACAACATCAACAATTTTATTTATTTATTTCGTTCCTGATGATTCCCTCGCTAAATGTCGCATCCCCATTATGTTATCTAACACCTTCTCTACTCTTCTGATGAGAAGTATTAGGCTTCGAAATACCTTGGTATAAAGAGTCCCTTTTATTCCCCAAATAATTGTATGTATATCCTTATTGAATAAATCATTCCATATTTTGCAATGTATAGTGTTTCTGAATTCATTGTCCACTCCTATTGTCTCCTATATAAGCTCCAATGAAACTTGTTGAGCTTTATATTATCCCGATAAGTTTCCTCTTATAGAATTGAATTTACTCTCTTCTTCTAACTACCCTCGTTATATATATATATATATATATATATATATATATATATATATATATATATTTTACACACCACTTATCAAGGCCCGGAAGCCACTCAGGGATAAGGGTTATTGCAAGTACATTACGTTAGTGTGGAGATTTTATGAAGTGTTTACTTAAAGGGGCGGTTCATTAGGAATTTGTTAACGTTGGACTTGAAGACATCCAAGTTGTAGTCAGGTGGGAAGCAGGCAGATGGGACAGAGTTCCACAGGCATGCACTTCTAAGAAAGAAGCTTTGTTCATGGAATCCACGTTTTGATTTAGGCACAGATATAGAGTGGGAGAAATTTTTCACAGTGGTTTCAGCTAGACGGGTGTTTTTCGTGAAAGATTGGCGAGGGGGGACCAGAGATTGGAGTTCAGACGAACACCTGCCATGGAAATAACGATAAAACAAGGATAGGCTCGCAACGTCTCTTCTGTGGGAGAGAGGTTGCATGGTAGAGAAAAGGGCATCCCCCACTAAGCCATGAAGTCTATTTTGTACTCTGTCAAGGCAGGATAGGCTATTTTAGCAGCTCCTGCCCAGATATGGCAACAGTATTCCATCCTTGGGCGTACTTGGCTTATATATATATAGTCAGGTCATGTCGTATGCTACTGGTACCATGTAACCCAGTACTACCTGCCAGATGGTCCGGTCACCGGCGACTACACTGGTTCCCCCACCAGACTTGTTTGATGAGGAGGGTGGTTAATCTCCCTGAAGGATTAAAAACAAGACCTTCCAAAGGGCGAATGAACCCTTTTTCGGGGTCAACGGGCAACTAGCACCGTGTGTGTTTGTGTGTATGTGTGTGTGTCTGTTGAGGGAGAGGGCTCCCGTAAGCCGTGGTGAAGGCAACCTTTCTAGGAGAAGCAAATCTCTGATTTAAAAAACCATAAAGCAGGAGACCACTACCCGTATTAAGCTGGTCTGCAGTTTAACTTGTTGCTGGATCTCAACATTTTGAACCGAGAGAGAGACTTACCTGTCGTACAAAGCTAAGACTCTGTATCTTCATCTGTGTATAGATACTCCCTGAAGCATATGTCTATAAAAATGATCCTGTGGCGATGGAAGTCATTTTTGGTGTCTGGGGGAATGGCACTCATCTGACAAGACGTTGCAATCATCATCATATATATATATATAGCACAGTAGTTAGAGTACTTGAAAAAATCAATTGTAAAATTAATATTCTCCTGAAGGTTCAATTCTCAGAAAAATACATATATATATATATAAGGTTGAAGACCAAGTTCTCGCGATTTTTACCTTAAAAAAATTTATGAACATATCACAGCTCAAATAAAATTTTGTTGATCGAAACAATCACCATCAGAATCGAAACACTTCTGCCAACTTAAAACACGTAACTTAAAAATGCTGCGTTCTGCTGGCAATGAAGCTGTTTTTGATGCCGTTTAGGTTTTTAAAACATTTCTCACGCAGAAAGTTTCCGAGATGCTTGAAAAAGTGGTAGTCGCAAGGTAAAAGGTCTGAAGAATATGATGGATAAGGCAGAGAACCGTAGTCCAATTCATTCAACCTCTGCAGGGTCGGTTTATTAACGTGGGGTGGGGATTGTTGTGGAGGAGATTAAGCCTTTTCTGTTGACTAATGCTGAGTGTTGTTGTCGAAGTTTCTGATGCATTTCATCCATTCGTTGACAGTACTTCTCTGCCGTAATTGTTTCACCTGCATTCAAAAACTGTAATGATTGAGACCGATCGCAGCGAAGGCCATCAAATAGTTAACATGACCTTCTATTACTGCAACTTTGGCTTCGGAAAGTCTCATGGAGCTTCGTCGGCGTCTTACCACCGAGTTGAGCGTCGTCAGTTGTTGTAAAGAACCTAATTTTCATCGCAAGTCACAACTCTATAACGGCGTTTCTTTTGGTTGTCGTTCATTCATGAGGCACCCATTTATCAATTAACTGAAGACATGTTCATCGAAATTTATGAGTTAACAACCCCAAGAACTTTCTTGCCAACCTGATATGTTTGCGCTTTATGAACGTTATCATTTAGAAAGCCATTCTTAACATGGTAAGCGTGATGTTTTGTAACTATTCTGTACTTTCACCTAACAATTTAATAAACAAAAATTGGAAGAAATTGAATTTAACTTGAAATTACTGTTAAAAAAACAAAAACAGAACAATAATTTGATTGGGTTTCCGAGCGTTTATAACGACGCTCGGCATGTGGTTCGTAATATGCACAATTACTGACTTCCGGTTCGTACATTGCATTAGCGCCATATTTTTTTAAGGAAATAAAGTAAGATAAATGAGTGACCTATTTGTTGACGTGTGTGCTAAGGCTGGGAGCATTTCCCTGGGAAGAGCGAATGGACCGATAGTCGTTTCCTGGAACACATAAATTGTTTCAAGGTTTACTATTTGTTGAGTTGGAACAAAAACATCGACGGAAATCGAATCAAATATGGCCGTGCGTAGCGATAAATTGATGGAATTGCAAACCGCTTAGCAAAATAAATACATAAAATAAAATAAAAATAAATAAAATAAAATAAAGAATAGTTGAGATTACGGAACACGGAACCCATATAAATCGAACACCTTAAAAGCTTATCGCGACATGGCTGAGATGATATCGTTAAATGTAAAATTGACTTTAACTAATATACACGAGAGATTCGTATTATTTGGATTCATGTTGTATGCCAGTAATGCGGTTAACGCGGTACTGAATTGAACCAACTTAGTTGCATCGGGCAGGTGCAGAAAGGTCAAGTCGTTACCCGTGACACATCAGACTCAGTGACTTCCATTGAAAGAACGAGCACCTACGGACTAGAAAATGAGTCGGTGCGTTATAGGTGACGGCCGGTTCACGGGGTTACCATACCACACACACCCCATGATATAAATAGAAACGCACATGGGGATTTTTCATGATATATATATATATATATATATATATATATATATATATATATATAGATAGATAGATAGATAGATAGATAGAGAGAGAGAGAGTGTGTGTGTGTGAGAGAGACAGAAGGGACAATCAATTGTCGAAGTTTGGTAGACAGTCGAGTTTCAAGACTAGGAGGATCAGAGAAAAGATTCGTCAATGGAAACGCAAGAAAGCTTGTGTCAGCAATGCGAGCGGTTCCCCGGGTTCACTTCTAGAAGAAATAAAGCGATCCTTGCCAAAAACCGGTGTTGTGTATTCTTCTTTAATGCTCTTTACAAATCATCGACCAGTGACAGGAAGAACCTAGTCCACACAACACAAGATAACAACAAAAAACGTATGATAAATGTTTAATGCGTATATATGCACGCACGCACGCACGCACGCACATGCACAGTTAAGAACTACAGTTGACCTTCGGCGTGCCCTATCCTGCATTGATAGTGTTCAAAGTCGGCTTTGAAACTTAGTAGGTGATGCCGTTTTCTCTTCCCTGCAGCCTCTTTCCTGCTCTATCGTTATTTCCATTGCAAGTGTTCGTCTGACCTCCAAACTATCGTCCTCCCCTTGCCGGAGTTAAAAAAAAAAACAAAAACAAAAGAAAACTTGACTAGCTACAACCACTATGAACAATCTTCCCTACTATCTATCTGTGCCTCAATCTAAACGCAGATTCGATGAACAAAATTCATTTGCTAGAACTGTCAGCTTGTTCTGCTGGGGTGCTTCTTGGCCGACTACAATATCGTAGCTTTAAAGACCAATGTAAATAAGTACTTTAATAATTTAATTCTACCAAATTTAGAACATTAATGATGAATATACTATCACCTTTCATTCATTAACCCATATCCTTGAGTGGCATTTGGATCTTGATAAGCAACGGTTCCCTTAAAAACCATTCGAAACCTAATAACCGGAATTGTATTTAGTACCGGCATGATACACTTATTTGTTACCTAATAGAAATTACAGGAAATGCTTCGATCGGGAGTTTAAGAGTAGAGTACGGGTGTAATTTGCATAAACCAAAAAAAAAAAAAATTTTTATAGAATCTCTTCCTCGCTCTTAGCCGGTGAGACGTAGAGAAGACGTTGCGAGCCTGTCTCTGCTTTATCGTTATTTTTATGGAAAGTGCTCGTCTAAGCTTCAATCTATGGCTCCACCCTCGCCAAACTTTCACGAAAAACACTCGATTAGCAAAAACCACGATCAATAATTTTCAACACTCTTTATCTCTACCTAAACCTAAACGTACAAAAGATTCTTTCTTAGAACTACACGCCTGTGGAACTTTCTTCCGTTTGCTGCTTTCCAGCTTAGTACACTCTTATTGTCTTCAAGTTCAATGTAAACAAGTTCTTAATGAACCATCCCCCTAAGTAATCCAATTTACAAAATTTCCACTACTTATGTTTACTACGCTATAATCACATTAATAGAGAAAGTGCTAACCAGATCTTCACTGGAGAACTGCAAAATGGACTGCGACCTTGGAGAGGCTTATTGCCACCCATATTCTAGTGAAGACCAATGGTCGCAGCCAACGAAAAATCAATAGTAAGCGGCTATTGTGATAACACAAATTCTTTCGCAAAGGTTATCGAAAGAGGTGCAGAGTACTAAAAGTCTGGGGAGACTTGCTTTCACTCTGATTCCATGGAACACCACAAGTTGTCCTCAACGAGCAATCTTTGATGATGTGTGACTATTCCTAGTAAGTATAATAATCGTCGTCGGCCGATTTCTCGTATCCGAGAATTCCAGTTTCCTCTTCTCTCAGTGTTCGGATCGCAGATGGCTTCTCAGACCAATCTGAGCGTGGAATTTGCGTGGGCAGAGAAGGCAAGCAATGCTTGGCAGGGGGCGTTGTTGTTCAGCATAATTTTTTCTTGCCTGCCTCTTGATCTCCACTAGTCTTCTTTTTTTCTGCCTCGTATCCTTTGGTATCATGTATGATGGATTGGCGCCACAGACACCAATCCTGAGATGTTGTTTCCCAGATGTGAAGATTAAATCCGGTGTTTTTTTAGGGTGGATTTGAGTTGGTCCTTATATCGTAGTAGAGGGCAGCCGATAGGTCTTTTTCCTGTGGCTAGCTCCAAGTACAAGGTTTGTCGGAGGAGTCTGTTTTCATCCATTATTAGGATATGCCCGAACCAATGCAGTCTGTGTCTCATGGTTGTGGCCTCAATACTACAGTTGTTTACTCTATCTCAAGAACGCTTGTATTGGTTACATAGTCATGCCATTTGATGTTCAGTATAGCTTGAAGTTTTTGTTGGTGGAATTTTTCGAGTTTAATGAGATCACTTTGGTATATAGTCCATGTCTTACACCTATACAAAAGCGTAAGTATAACAATCGCGTGGTGTACCATGAGTTTAGTTTTTATTGAAAGATGTTTATTATTGAAGACGCGCTTCGTCAGTTTACCGAAAGCTCCGTAGGCAAGGCCAATTCGGCTTTCTATTTTATTCTCATTTGAGCACTTTTCTGATATTATGCTACCGAGATATGGAAAGTGATCTACTTGTTCAAGAGGAGTGTCATTTATATGAATGCTTACGTTCTGTAAGATAGTGTTCGGTACTGGTTGTACTAACACTTTTGTCTTACCAATATTAACAGGGAGTTCGAAGCGATGGTAGGCTGCCGTGAAGTTGTTTACGGATCTCACGATGTTTTCCTTGGAATGGCTAAGGACCATGTTGTATATCTGCATATTGAAGCTCTGTGATGTGTTGGAATTTCACAAGGCTTTGAGATTTTAGTCTTGCAGGCTTGAAAAGTCCCCCATCATAATGGTACTAATGTCCACCCCCGGGTTATTTGGGGGAAGTTCGTGCAGCTTTGCAGCAAGATATAAGGAAAGGAGGGTAGGTGCAAGAACACAGCCTTGTTTTAGTCCACAGGTAACTGGAAACTTTTTTGTTTCCTTGCCTTGGTTCGATACATATCCTGACATGCCTTCATGCAGTGCCTGGATGCGTTCTACAAAATGGATCGGGAAAACAAATTGCTTAAGAACTTTCCAGATTGCATCTCTTGAAATGTTATCGAATGCTTTTTGCAGGTCATAAAATACAAGATAGAGGGGTTTCTGTTGTTCCCTATTTTTCTCTTGCAGCTGTCTCGCACAGAAAATCATATCTATTGTTCCCCGAGAGGCACGGAAGTCGCACTGAGATTCTGGGAGGACGGAGTCCGTGACTTGCAGCAAACGATCCAATAGTATGCGGGCAAAGATTTTTCCCATTATGGCAATCCCACGGTAATTGCCACATGATTTTCGGTCACCCTTTTTGAAGATGGTTACTATTACTACGTCTTTCAGATCCTTTGGTACTTGACGTTCTTCCCACATCTTAAGAATGAGAGTGAATAGTCTTGTTTTCAGATGTTGTCCACCATGGTGGATAAGTTCGAAGGAGATATTATCAGGCCCTGGGGCTTTATTTACTTTCATTTGCTCCATTGCAATTATAAATTCTGTAAATGATGGTGGTGCATTCATCCATAATTGCGCTCGGTACTGTGGGACCATTTTGAGAAAATCCTCATCTCCAGAAGATTCTTTATTGAGTAGAGTGGCAAAATGCTCCTTCCAACGATCCAGAATTGGTTGTGGATCGTTGAGGATGGTGGCATTGTCTGCTGCAAGGAGTGTTCCGATGGAGAATCTGATAGGGCCAAAAATTTGTTTTACACTCGCATAGAAATTTCTAAGGTCGCGGCTTCTGCGAAACCCTCCAATTCTAAAGCTTTCAGCTGCCACCATTTGTTTTCTAGTTCCCGTAATTTATATTGACACTGTTTTTTTTTTTTGTTTTTTTTTTTTTGGCGGTTTCTGAAGATGTTGGTTTTATGCCGGCTTCGAGGGTCTTGTTCATGAGCATGGCGAGCGTTTATCTTTTCTTGAATGAGTTGATTAATTTCAGCACAGTTTTCATCAAACCAGTCTTGATTTTTCTTTTTCTTTAAACCAACTGTGACTTTGACTAATTCATTAATGATCTTACTGATTGACAACCATTCTCCTTCCAGGTTGCAAGAATTGGTTGGGTTTATACGAAGTTGTTGTTCGATGGTGTGTTAGTATTTTGTTTTTACCTCTGTTAGGTGAAGTTTTGAGAGGTTATATTTTTTCTGAGGTTGCTGTTTTAATTCAAATTTGGGCTTCTTTCTGGTGGTATATTTAGCACGTGTGATGACCAGACGGTGGTCAGTCCAACAGTCATCTACACTTAGATGATTTAGTGATATGGATACCCCTTTTATCTTTCTGGCGGACGATGACATAGTCTAGAAGGTGCCAATGCTGAGATCGAGGATGTTTCCACGTGATCTTAAATCTATTTGGTAGCTGGAATTGAATGTTGGGAATGAATAGCTCAAATTCTGAGCAAAGTCCTTACTGAAGGCGGCCGTTTCAGTTGCATTTACCAAGTTTGCATTTATAATAATAATAATAATAATAATAATAATAATGACAATATTATTATATAATATAATAATATTATTATATAATATAACTAGCGGGGGTACCCGGCGTTGCCCGAGTGTTTGTTTCCGGGACGGGGGGGAGTTTTAAAAAATGTTATGGTAGGTAAGTAGGAAGGGTCAAACCCGGAGTCATGAGTAAAAGTAGGAAAATAAAGTGTGAAAAAAAAACAAAAAAAAAAAAAACATCTGCAACGTTAACAGTTCGGCCACCAAGAAAAGTCCATTCCAGTTGTTTAGGGGGAAAAAAAAACGACTACGGTAGGTCGGCGCGAACGTGAAAATATAATGTGAATTGTCCAGCACGCTAACCACTACGCCACAGAGCACTGCAGCTTAGTTTAGTGATTTTAAATAACTTCACATGAAAGAACTACGAAGCCAAACCGGTGTTCTCTTCTCAACTGTTCCTTGTGAACGATCTCCAAACGGTGTTAAGTGGTGGCAGGGGGAGGAGGAATTTATTAGAGAGAAAATATTTTACCACTTCCATTGATCTTAACCGATTTTGGCCGTGACTTCTCAGCAGAAAAAGTATAGAAATCTAAGATTATCGAGGAATTTGAGAAATAATAAGCCTATAACACACCTAAGATATTGTTCTGCCGTTTGTGCATATTATATTTGCATGAAATATCTTGATTTTTAATCCTGTTAAGGTCAAAATCCGACGGGAAAAAATGAGTTCATTTTATTTATATAGATAGAAGATAGAAGAAGATAGAAAAGAAGAAGATAGAGGAGATAATAATATAATAATAATAATAATAATAATAATAATAATAATAATAATAATAATAATAATATTATTATTATTATAATTATTATTATTATTATTATTATTATCATTATTATTATTATTATTATTATTATCATTATTATTATCATTATTATTATCATTATAATTATTATTATCATTATTATTATTATTATCATTATTATTATTATTATTATTATTATTATTATTATTATTATTATTATTTCATTAACTTGACAGTGTTCTGATGTTTTATACCAGTTATTTCCCCGTCAAGAGCGGGCGTTTACACCAAAGCTAGTGAGGATAGTCAATTAGATTGAAAGCATCTGGCGTGGGATGTTTACTGAGCCAAGCAGAACTGACTTCTGGAGTACAGTGATGTTGTATCTGATTCCCAAGGATTTTCATAAGATCATCAGGACTTGAGCCAAGCGTATCTGTGATTATTTGAACGATGGAAGTTTTCTTATTCCACAATCTAGCAATCTCTACTCTCAATTTCTGATAGTTCCATAGTTTCTCATTCTTCTTGCATCTTAAAATATTATTATTATTATTATTATTATTATTATTATTATTATTATTATTATTATTATTAATATTATAATTCACTGACATTGCGCACCGACATCAATCAGATATGTTCCGTGGTGTCTGAGTGACAACAAGTCTAACGACAGTCGCTTACATTTGATTTCTCCCTGGTAACAGTCATCGGTTTTCCCCAAGTGGAGGTCTAGTTAGTGCTCTTTCTCCTCGATCTTTCCAGCTTGCTGGATTATTCACGACTAATTTTTGTGGAGCCAACGAGACCGACGTCACTGATTTTGTAAGGAGGAGGGGGTCTTACATAAAAATTGGACGTATTTGATTCTCTTGGTCTTTTGTGTCCGTTTTCTGTTTTCTCTGTTTCAATCAGCGAGAGGTACAGTTTAGGGCAGCGTGAGGAGCGGGGCGAGGCGCCATGTCATTCAGGTATGAATTCATCGTGTTGGTATCTCGTAATTATTCGAGCCTAATGAAATCAAACAACAATCTTCTCTTTCCGACACCTCATTCCTGGAGAGTCAACCCGGGCCGGCGCCGCTGATCAAGTCCGTGACAAGAGATAACATTTACCTGTTAGTTCTTATCTCAGAAAAGAAGGCGTCTTGAAATGCGCAAACCACGGATAATCGTCGTGGTCCAATTCCCCAAAGCTAAACGATATGAACTGTTTCTTAGTCACGTTAAGACAAACAACTGATTCCTTGTGTCTGTTGCACAAGTATTTCAATAACAAGGCCTTCGGGACAAGATCAAAGTGTAGCATCTGTTCCGACAGATACTGCAAGCAAAGACCATATGTGGGGGCAACCCTACATATAAGACCTTGGTCAATGTAGGGGCAACCCTTCATACCAATTGTCACTATCCAGCTCCCCTACTCCCCGGGGAGTTGGTCCCCACTTCCCCTTCACTCCTCACATTAAAAATCGGCCTTGTGCCTAATTTGCTCAGTGGGGGAGCAAATAAATACTATCTGTTCTCCAGATGCAGCACTTCAATTTCTTGTTCTCTGTCAGCGGAGTAGAAATCCTTCACGACTGAGACAATTTTTATTTTTGTTCCTTTTCTCCACATTAAAAAACGACCCTGGTGTCTAACTCTGTCCTGTGGGGAGGCATTGTAAATAGGAACAAGTGCTCTGACGAACTCGAAGCACTAATACACTCTCGACAACAGTACCCCGACGAACTCGACACGCAGCAAAATCCCACCCTTTCACTGTAGAGTTTCTTAAATGCCGTAAAGCCTTCTACTCGAATAGCTTTTTCCCTCGTACTGCTTCGGGCCCCTGCTTTCCTGACTGTACTAAAAAGTGTAAGGTAAATCTCGCCGCCCAACTCCCTAAATAGTATCCCTGCAAATCTGGTCCCAAATAATAGACTCTCACGACAAAGTGATTCTGTACTTTGTTTGGGGTGAAATAACAATTAAAAAAAATTAGCAAAATATCCTCAAAACTTAAACGAAAATTCGGAGCATTACGTAGTATCGATAAGAAAACAAAAAATGTGAAAAAAAAGAAAATATATAACAAATAACTGTTACCAAAGGCAAGATGAATTACTTTTTTACCTATCTATTTTGTGTTAAGCTTATTTTAAAGCAGTTATTTAATTCGAAACGCAAGTACCGCCGAGTTTTACATTAGAACAAAATTAAAATGGCTGACTTGAGAAATTTAACTTATCAGTCGCGATAATAGCTCAAAAATCGACAATTAAAACAAAAAATAGATTAAAAACTAACCCAATAAATGTCTAAGACAAAACATATCCAGGTAGGTAGAAGAGTAAGTTATTTAGCCCTCGTAAACCTTTACTATTCCTGATATTCATAAATGACCTGTCTGATAAATTTGTTCCGGAAATGGGTATATTTGCTAATGACACCACTCTTTATAACAGACAGGAGGGGAAAACAAATGAACACATATCTAAGGAAATGGCAGAAATACTAGGATGACGTCAAATCTATAGTGGAATGGGGACAAAAATGGGTGGTCACATTCAATGCTGCCAAGACTAAGCTTGTTCCCTTCAATAATTGCAAGAAACCTTCTCTACCACCAATAGCAATGGCCAAGAATACATCACCTGAAAACTCCTCGGCCTAACGTTCACAGGGAACATGAACTGGAATAGATACATTAGAGCATTGCCAAGGCTGCTGCAAAGAAGATGGGCGCTCTCTACCAGACTAGAAAATTACTTACGCCTGAAAGTATTCTGCACCTCTGTAAGGCCATTATTCGCCCATGTATGGAGTACTGTTGTCACATTTGGGCTGGTGCATCTGTTACTTGTGATCACTTTTTGACAGGGTTCAAAAGAGAGTCGCCAATCTGATACGTCCTGAATTGTCATCTAGGCTTCATCCCCTGTCCCACCGACGAAATGCTGCATCCCTTTGCTTGTTCTACAAGTACTTTAATGGTGAATGCTCTGACGAACTACAAGCACTTGTACCCCCTCGGCGTGCTTACCCCCGGCATGTTTGAATCATAGAAAGAACAAAGCTGTAAAATAGAAACTTACAATTAGTTTTTATTATTCTGCTTGTTGGCTTTTTTACCTACAACTAATAACACCCATTACAGTGGACTTTACTTTATATGCGTTTTTTTTTTGTCTTAATGTTGAACTCGGAATCAAATATATACTTTTGGAACTATTCAGGTACATGCGTGCTTATATATATATATATATATGTATATGTACCAATTGAATATATGCTTAAATGCATCTCATTGACTTTCTCCTCCAAATATTTCACACGAATTGTTTTCCTATTTATGTTCTTATATTTGTTTATATTTTTTCATATTTTTTTATACTTATAAAATTTTTAGTTTTATTTTATGCACTAACCAGCAAATGCATAGAAATACTAATATCTATCATTCCTCTCTCATTATTTTGCTAATAGTTTTTTTTTTTCCTCTGATGAGAAGAATAAGCTTCTTTGAAACTCTGCGGATTAAGGATTACCTAACTAGACAGTTTCGGAGTATCGTGCCGAATAATAAAAACTAAATGTAAACTTCTATTTCACAGATTTGTTCTTACTATTATTTATTCTAAGCTCTACTATCGTCTGTGATTGTATTGAGCTTTTTTCATTTGGTTGGGATTGAGATATAAATAACTGTATTTATATTTGGTTTTGAGTTTGCTCATGCCTTCATTAGTAAAAAGTGTCTCCAAGCTTTCTGATATATATATATATATATATATATATATATATATATATATATATATAATACTTGTTTATTGTTATATAAACATGCTCACATCCCGCTGCTACAAATAGCCACTTGTTTCAATCAAACAACAGATATCATCAGGCAGCGACTTGACTATTCAAAAGTTCAATGAATAATCTTATAATAATTATTCTTATAATAATTATTCATTGAACTTTTGAATAGTCAAGTCGCTGCCTGATGATATCTGTTGTTTGATTGAAACAAGTGGCTATTTGTAGCAGCGGGATATGAGCATGTTTATATAACAATAAACAAGTATTATTAGCTCTTTTTATTGAGCACTATCTAACAACCTCGTTGAATTCATTAGTCCATTACTTTTGAATATAAAAAACCCGAGTATATATATATATATATATATATATATATATATATATATATATATAAACACACACACATATATGTATATATATATATATGTATATATACATCCACATGCAGTACTGTTTCGCTGTTTCACAGCTCATCAGTGCGGCTAGACAGGACACCTGCCTCAAGCCAGAATCGAAACCCGACCGCCCAAATGACAGTCAAGGCTTCTCACCATTGCACTATATAGCTGCTGTTGTGTGGGTAATGAATTAACGATGTTTTGACATCGTCCAAATACCTCCGCTCTATTTGCTTATACAAAGAGCGTCGCTCGCTTAATACGTTAGTGGCATTATATATATATATATATATATATATATATATATATATATATATAAAATAAAAATTATTTTCAACAGACTATTCATTCACATGTAATCACCTTTTTCTTCCCAATATTCCCTCTGCTTCACATTTTTGTTATCAAGTAAGATCGTTGACTTACTTGCAGTTTCATCAAATACTTTTGTATGCAAAATCCGATCCCGAATTTTGCTAATTCCTACCCTCTGATGAGAAGGAAATATTTATTCGAAACTCCGCGGATTAAGGACTATCCACTTATTAAGTGTTTCCTTTTCAGATTAAATATGTTTTCAACTCTTTTTCAAAGTGTTTTTTTAATATGTTTTATTAACTATTTGCTCATATATAAATATATATATATATATATATATATATATATTATTTGGGGTAAACAGTTACATATGGTCGCTACAAATAGCCATCTGTTTCAGTCAAAGAGACTTCATCAGGCGACCTGGAATCTCTCGACGCTAAAAAACAAAAAAAAAGAAAACGTTTTTTTTTCTTTTTGGCGTCGAGAGGTTCCAGGTCGCCTGATGAAGTATCTTTGACTGAAACAGATGGCTATTTGTAGCGACCATATGTAACTGTTTACCCCAAATAATAAAAAAAATATTTTGCTCTTTTTATTGAGCACTATTTAACCACCTCCTGTCTTCATTAGTTCTGACTTTTGAACACCTCAAACCTGAATATATATATAGTTTATCATTTTTCGTTATATATATATATATATATATATATATATATATATATATATATATATATATATATATATATAGTTGATAATTTTTTGTTGTTTTCTTACTAAGAAATGCCCAAAATTTCTTTTAATATATTTTTATATTTTCTTTCGGAACGATTCCAGCGTTATTTAAACCCTTATCTTATTTTGACAAGTACGAAGTGCCTTCAATAATTTTTCAAACACTTTTGTACATGCATTAACCATTGTCGTTGACTGTTGAAAATCCAATATACTATTGCTATACATCTGATGAGATGACGGTCAAATTTTTATGATTTCACGTTCAAATGAACAGCTACAGTAGGAATTGGAATAAACACTACTAATGCCTGATTGTCACAACTGGTTAATTTCATAAATGCGATCTGGACTCGAGGACAATTTAGAAGAACGATATGCAATAAAATTCTATTTTAAACTTTGAAAAAAAAATGCCACAGAAACGTGTGAAATGCTTCAGACTGCTTTTGGACCATCTTGCATGAATCGAGAATCAGTTTTTAAGTAGCATAGAAAATTCAAAGTAGGCATAGGAGTCTGTAAGGGATGATA
>NC_136526.1:68971109-69061109 GCF_053919585.1 Euprymna scolopes
CATGTTTCCTGTGAACGTTAAGCCAAGGAGCTTGAACGAAGTGCTTTCAGGTAAAGTATCTCTAACCATAGCTATTGGTGGTTGGTAAGGTTTCATCTATAAATATAAAAGCGAAAATGTATGTATGTTTGTATGTGTGTTCACTTTTTCTGTACGTCTACAAAAGGCTTTTTTCAGAGAAGCGGTCGCTCGCCTAACAACATTTTAAAACTTTTTATATCACATATAAATCGTAATATCTCACAGTTAACAACGATGCTCGCCTGTCTATTTAATTTGCTCGCCTTTAGGAAGATAAATATTCAACATTTGTCGCTCGCCGCATGTGGGTCAGTCTTTTTCCTATAACATCTTGGGAAACGTTCCCGCAGTAAATGAAATACCATCCCGCAGTCAAACTTGACCTCATTAACTCATTAAAACGGGCACCTGCCAAATCCAAGTAATTAAATAAATTTAAACGTGTTTCCGTTCGCATCTCGCGGTGGGGCAATGGTTAACGTCGCACGTTTTTTTTTTCACACTTTAATTTACAACTTTGCCTCAACGGTTCGGGTTCGATCCTCATACTTACCTACCAAAACATTTTTTAACCCCCCACCCCCACCCCCGGGGTTTCCACACACACCTCGAAACATCCGGGCAAGGCCGGGTATCCCTCGCTAGTGTAATTATTAAAGGAAATGAACTTTGTCTTAGCAGCGTTGAACGTTACCATCCATTTTTGACCCCATTCCACTACAGACTGAAGGTCTTTCTCTAGGGTTTCGGCCATTACCTTAGATACGTGCTCATTAGTTTTCCCCTTGTGCCTGTTATAGAGCATTCTTATTACGTGTTTGGATTTATAGATGACGATTCCTTATTTATTTGTGGACTGTTATGCTTATCTTCATAGTTGTTGTTTCACGACGTTTCGACCAACTCCTTCTCTGGCCTTCGTCAGGTGATTAGCCTCGACGGAATATGAATGCTGCGTCTCTTAACTCTCTCCTCAGTAATTACTGCCCTCCATAGTTGTTATCTCATCACATTTTGGCCAACTAAGCCGCTGGCGGACGTTGGGTAAGATTGAGACCGCTATCTTCAGACAACGCTCACCTTGAACCATAGATATTCAATGTCTCTTTTTCCACTGTGCCACGGACCCCGAAGCGTGTTCAAGGTTCGATTTTTGAACCTATAAATCCAAGGTTTTCGTTCCTATTTGGTCTTTTATTGTTGGGTCCGTACCGAATGGTATATAATTTTTTTATTGGAATTCTTCGAGATGGATAATTTTATTTATTTATTCATTTATTTATTTATTTGTGAACTGTTATCCTACATATTATTATTATTATTATTATTATTATTATTATTATTATTATTATTATTATTATTGTTGTTATTATTATTATTGTTATTATTATTATTATTATTATTATTATTATTATTATTTTATGTGCATCAAAGTATGCCTAGCGCACCCGTGTTTCTGGCTTTTAGCCTTCGTCAGCACAGGTCAGAATCGAACTCATGACATCAGTATCCGTATTTGGATACTTTACCGATGAGGTCGATCCTGACCTGTGCTGACGAAGGCTAAAATCCAGAAAAACGCGTGCGCATAGGTATATTTAATAATTAAAATAAATAAACAAATAAATGTCTTTGAAAAGTAAGGGCGATCCATTCATATACATATGAGCTCATAGCTTTTAAAAACCCACTAAGGTAGCGGTAAAAAAATTGGAATAACAGCGTTTCTAAGTTGTTAATATTTCTAATAAAAATGCCAATAACAAATAAAAAATCTATTTCTCTGTCTCTCAATCTCTGTCTCTCTCTCTCTCTCTCTCTCTCTCTATATATATATATATATATATATATATATATATATATATATATATGTATATATAGGCAAAAATTCAAAACAATTGCGTATTATTTATATTTATATTTTCTGAAAACTTACATGTGATAAGTCATCAGCACTGTCAGTTCCCTACTATCAGGTTTGAAACCGACAGTACCGATGACTTATCTTATCTAAATTTTGTTTATATATTTTACATGCATAACAGTTACTTTAGGGCAAGATCAAGGATAAAGACAGTATTAGCTGCTCGAGTATAGCAATTAAAAGACAACGGAACTCCATTCAGCATTAAATGGAAAAATATAGAGAGAAGACCGGCATATTCACCAGCCTCAAAACGGTGCCCCCCCTTTGTGATACGGAGAAATACTACATTATCTAGACATCAAATGACCCGCAAATAAAAATTTAAATGTTCGCAGCGAATGCCTTAAGGCCTGTATACATAGGAGACAACCGTTCCTAATAAATGGTGAGAACAGAAAAACACCTACATAAAGTAATATTCTTAAAGAGTATTCTAAATACAGTGAAATTAGCGCATAAAATAATTTCGCAAAAGTGAAAACAGATATTAGGCAATTTTAAATTAAACAGTTAGGAATTTTTACGGCTATATAAAACTCAAATAGGCATTATAATTCTGTGAATAAAATAAAAAATAGTATATATAAGAATACACTGACTACAAGGTCACTTAGAACCTGATACCATTTAAACATAACCAAACATAAAAATAAAATAAAATAACAGCATATCACAATTAAGAGAGTATAAAATATAATATATATATATATATATATATATATATATATATATATATATATATATATATATATATATATATATATATATATATATATATATACGGCAAAAAGAAAGTCCGTACTTGTAATTTTTTCAAAAACTGACAATTTCAGCTAAATGTAATGTAACTGTTTAAACAAACTATACCTCATTTGATTGGCCTTTTAATCTTTTATAATTTTACCTGTTCATATTTGACTTTTAATTGAAATATTCTAATGTTCACGTCAATTTAAAAAAATAACTTCAAATTGAGGACGCAAAAATAAAGTCGCTCAATCGAAAATTAAATGTAACTTTAGGGCATTAATGCAACACAAATACAACAGCCTACAATCTTTTGGGAAGTTTTTAAATTAAACTCTGGGGAAAGGGCATCTCACTTTTCTGTAATTTTAGTCCAAAGTTCTTCCAAATTTGAAATGTTATCATCGTAACTGTTGCTTGATGTATTGCCATACGTTCTTGATATAATTGAGGTCTGGAGATTGTGCAGATCATGCTTTTCCAGGAACCTCTTGACATTGCCAGCTTTGTGAATGGGAGCATTATCCTGCATGAAGATGGGATTATCATCCAAATTCCGACCAAAGTAGGGTAGAAAATGTTCAGTCAACATATTACTGTAATTTCTCGAATTAATTCGACCTTGCAAGCGAACTATAGGCCCTGGACCAATTGTGCTAATAACGTCCCACACAAAAACTGAACCTCCATCACCTTGCAGATTTGAGACTGAGCACCTATGATTAAATTCTTCGTCTTTCCTCCGACGGACATACTGCCTACCATTATTGCCTATCCTAATGAAATTTGTTTTCGTCGCTAAAAAAACACTTTTGACTAATATGAGGAGGCACGATCTTCATGGCATCTGACGAAGTCTACTGACGGCGCTTTCTATCCTTTAGAGAAATTACTCGCTTGCGTCTTGCAACATATCCTCGCAAATTAAATTCTTTTACTCTGTTCCTGACAGTAGAAACACAGCCCTTTTTAACAAGATTGCACTGTTGTTGGATTTGGGAAGCCGTTTCAAATCTGTTTCTTACATTGTCTTCACTGTTAGAAGTAATTCTAGTACGACCAGATGTTTTGGTTCTGCCGGTGTTTTGGTTCTTTTTCACTATCTTTCGTGCCGTTTTCTCATCACATTTCAATCTGCGGCCGATTTCTCGATTGGATACACTAGAAAGGTGGAGATTAATAAGCTCCTGACGATAACTAAGAGAAAGTCGTGACATATGGATTAAATGTTACGTTGTATAACCTGAAATAACAACAATTACGATTAGAGATGCTTTGTTGCCTGTTGGTGGATATTTTAAACTGATTTAGGGGCCATAATTTAAGCTGGTTTTAAGCAAATTTGTTGCTACGGACTTTCTTTTTGCCTCCTCAATTTGAAGTTATTGTTTAAAATTGACGTGAATACTTGAATATTTTAATTGAATATCAAACATGAACAGGTAAATTTAGCTTCAATTTTCAGTTTTTGAAAAAATGGCAAGTGCGGACTGTTTTTTTCCGGCACTATATATATATATATATATATATATATATATATATATATATATATATATATATATATATATATATATACTAGCAGAAGGACCCGTCGTTGACTGGGTTCAAAAACAGCCTACAGAAAATGGACTGTGATTGATGAAAGTATGATAGGTTATGAAAAGGAGGGGGTTGTAAAGAGATAGGTTTTGATACTCAAAAATTTTACCCTAAGCAAAATATGATGAAAATAAAGATAATTTTCGCGAAAATATATTTTTTATATCAACTTTGTTTCCATTTGTAGCCAAGAGTGACAATTTTTAAGTAGTTTGTAAAAAATAATTTTAAATTCACGAACCGGTTTAAGAAAAAAAAATCAAAGTGGAAGTGACTTCGAAATGGAGTGCCCCGTTTTCAATTTGAAGGAGGGGCACCTGAGCATTCTGTGTTAATAATTTAAGAGAGTTCCGTCAATGTAAGGAATATTTATAAACATATTTTAATGTTTTCCGTTATTTTGTGCTTGAGGAATATTCGATTATGGCATATGAAGTTTATATAAAAATCCATTTAAGTAGTTATCGCCTCAAATTTCGTTTTAATTTCGGTTCGCTGAAATTATATCAAGTAAAGAGCATTAAAAACTATTTCAAAACAAAAAAAATATGAAATGAACTTTTATTGACTATGGTAACATTTATTTCTTGTATATATATTTTTTCGGGTAGTCGTTTGTTGGCTTTTCTGCTAAACACTCTTACTAAATAATAATCTCGACAAAATAATATAATATCGACGAAATATCGAAAAGCTAAGAAACAAAAACAGTTTTGAAAAATAATGAAGCTTTACTTACTTTAGTAAAATAATCCGAAACAGCAAAATGGGATATTAAAAAAGTAAACACGTAATTACTTCAGTTTTTTAAAGCTAAGAATCGATATAAATAGGAATAAGAAGAAAATTGCACCCCTTTTCAAGCAGAACAGCTTCGTTTCAGTTTTACAGTATTGAACGGTGTAGAATTGCGCCGTCGGATTAAGGGTTGTACTATTGTAGTGTAAAGAACACACAGAAAGGGTTGTAATCAACTGAATTCCTTCTATTACAGAAAACAATATGGCTGACGAGAGCCTAACATTGTTTGCCATTAATTGGTCCCCCTTATGTTTAGCTAAAGGCGACGGTACCAATGTCTTTCTGAACCTCTGGACAGTTATATATATATATATATATATATATATATATATATATATATAAATTATGGCAGTAGAGTTTAGTTTCCTAGAAGTACATCCAATGAAGCAACATGTGTCTAACCAAAAGTGCTCAATGAGTAAACAGAGCAGGTATATTAAATTTATTTGTCAGTTTTCGAGGGAAATTCTTGGCCTGAAGACGTAATCTCCTTAATAACGGATGATTACAGAAACATGTATGCACATATGTAGCCATCAATATTCATATAAATAAATTATATATATATATATATATATATATATATATATATATATATATATATATATATATATATATGACTGAAATTCTATTTTTCTTTGTCTGTCACGCTTTTGTTTGAAATAACACTTTCACGGTTACATGCGCTGATTGAATGGCCGTATCTTCCGAGTGGACGTATCTTTACTGGTTCCATTTTCTTCGTTTTGAAATGAACGTATTCTATTTCGGTTTACCTAGAAGCTTATCTTTTATAATTAACTTTACTTATGATATGCAGCGATAAACAAACAGATCCCTCCCGGCCCCATGCCCATCATGCACCGCGGTACTTCCGCTTTTAATTGTAACGCAGCCAAAGACAAATTAAAAATAATTGGGCCACTTTGATCGTTCCAAATTAAATAATAAACTATTTCAAAAGCTGTACATTATCAACATACTTATATTACACCTATTTGTACTATGTTTCGGCTTTTTAACTCCCCGGCCTTCTTTACGTGTTGTATTGTACGTGTTACGTGTTGTATTTCTAGTTATTAGGAACTCATCTATGCAAAGTTCTACTTTGATTTTCCACCCAGTGCAACGTTACTATAGGAGGCTACTATTTTGAACATAGTTTGCAGGGATACTATGTAGGGAGTTGAGCAGCAAGATATCTGTTTACATTAGACTTGAACTTCTGTACGTCAGTACAGTTAGAGAAGCTGGAACCCGGGAGGGAATTCCAAAGTCTAGCAATCCTATGAAAGAAACTATTAGAGTAGAAGGCTTTCTGGTGTCTATGGACCTCTACAGTGTAAGGCGAGATTTTGCAACGTGTCGGAGGTATTTACGCAGAGAAGACATAAGAGCTTATAGTTCGTCGCAGAACCTACCATTAAAATACTTGTAAAAACGATAGAGGGATGCAGGGACCTGGGGTGGAATTAAAATTATTAGAGTAGATTGATTGGTTGGTTGTTTTACGGCATATCAACCCTTTTTCATGTCATTTAATGGCAAATCCAGTGATTTTGAAGAAAAAGTTTTTAATAGAATATATATATATATATATATATATATATATATATATATATATATATATACATATATATATATATATATATATATATATATATATATATATATATATATATTCAAGACAATTATTAATTTAACCCATAGTTTGGACCCTAGCAGGTACTACCACTCCGGGTCAGAGTGGACTTGGGAGCAATGCCAATTAAAGGGTGGCTCCACACTCCCCAAAGCCCGCAAGCTAGGGCCTCACCATCGGATATAGTTTAAGGTCATATCCAGGACCTATTAGCGTAGAATGCTTTCCGGGATGTAGAGATCTCTATTGTGTAGAGGTGGGATTTTGCTTGTGTTTGAGTTGTTTACGTCGAAAGGATACAATAGTCTGGAGTTTGTCATTCATATTTTGTATGGAACACTTTTTGTCATATCTGAATTGGAGCATAAACCACTCATCTCTCTTCCTGCTCTCCGGCTTTCAGGGGTCGACCAAGCATTTACTTTGCGTTGCAATACGCAATGAATTCTTTTCGTTTACCATAACAGCTTGTATAATTAACTGCGGCAAACATTGAAATCCCGGCGCTGATAAACGACCACCTGTATATTCGGTAGCTATTAGGCGGACACACCTCTAACCCCCTGCATGCTCCAAGACGCTACCTGGCAATCAAAAACCACTGAATCGGGGCAGACGCCGTGAATTGGATTCGCATCCCACGATAATTACAGACTACGTCTTTCGCTGCGTTTATTTGTGCGTTTATTACGTATGAAATACGAGAAATGTACATTACCCAGATTCTTTCATTCTATTAGTGTGTTTAGTGGAGAATAAAAAGAATAGGTGACTCGACATCCACAACAGAAAGGTTGCGGTGGTTTAGTGGTTAACGATACGGACTAATAACTATGGAATGCCAAGTTCGAATCCAGTTTGTTCCACTAAAACACTTTCACTTTATGACATTGGCAACCTTTACATGGTCTGTTCCGTAAGTTATTGAAAGAATTCTTAATAGAAAAATATCGGAGAAATGAATAACAAAAAAATCCTCGTGAATAATGCTCAATAAACAAAGATTTTTGACACAAGTCACTTTGTGTGTGTGTGTGTGTGTGTGTGTGTGTGTGTGATAAATATTTAATACGCGTATGGACGTGCCTCAGAGGATAAAGAATGAGGCTGGCAAGTTGTATTTTTGGTTTCGATTCTAACTTATATAACCCACGTCATTTTTTTTATATTTGATATCACTACTATATATTAGGTACAATATAATAATCGATGACGAATTAGCTATACAATAATACGTAATCTGCAGAAATAAAAATATTATTTAAGCTTATCTTACGACCGGGCAACACCGGGCAGCTGTAGTGGAATGAGGTCAAAGTGGATGGTAACGTTCAACGCTGCCAAGATAAAGCTCGTTTCCTTTAATAATTACATGAAACCCTACGAACCATCAATAGCTATGGCTACAGATACTTTACCTGAGAGCACTTCGTTCAAGCTCTTTGCCTTAACGTTCACATGAAACATGAGTTGGAATAGATACATCGAGATCATTGTCAAGGCTGCTGCAAAGAAGATGGGCTCTCTCTACCATGCTAGAAAGTTACTTACGCCTGAAAGTATCCTGTACCCCTACAAAGGCACCATTCGCCCATGTATGGAGTACTGCTGTCACATTTGGGCTGGTGCATCTGCTACTAGTCTCTCACTTCTGAACAGGGTCCAAAAGAGAGTTGCTAACCTAATAGGTCCCGAACTGTCATCTAAACTTCAGCTCCTGTCCCACCGACGAAATGTTGCATCCCTCTTTTTACAAGTATTTTAATGGTGTTTTACAAGTATTTTAATGGTGTTTTACAAGTATTTCAATGCTGTTTTACAAGTATTTTAATGCTGAATGCTCTGACGGACTACAAGCCCTTGTACCCTCTCGACGAAAATACCCCCGACAAACCCGACAAGCAGCGAAGTCCCACCCCTACACAGTTGAGATCCCTAGATGTAAGAAATCATTTTACTCGAATAGCTTCTTCCATAGAACTGCAGGACTTTGGAATTCTCTTCTAGTTTTCTGCTTCCCCAACTGTACTGACATGCAGAAGTTCAAGTGTAATGTGAATAGACATCTTGCTTCTGAACTCCCTACATAGTACCTTTGCAACTTAGATCCTGATAGAAGCCCCCTACATCAAAGTTGCAATTTGCCTTATTTGGAATAAAAATATAGTAAAAAAAATAATTAAATGAATAATTATATAGTCTTTTAAATAAGTATAATTATATTGCATTACTGCATTATGGGGTGTATTTTACGTTTCATCTGCCGAGAGAGAAAATAAAATTGAAGGAAATCATTCATTCTTTAAAAAAATATTATTATACTCTGGAAATATATTTCACCTCCTGATCGGATAATCCCTTTTCAAGTCCGGGTGTACCTCAGGAAGGGAAAATAGATGCAAAAGCAATACAAATTTATCCTGACGAAGACGCTATTATCGTCGAAAATTTTGAATTTCAAACAAATAAATATTTTAAAGGAGAAGATGGTTACACACTTTTTGGAGACACTTATTTAAAATAAAATTAAAATAAAAACTTTGAAAAACTTTAAAGGGTTGAATATAATGATAAAATCATTTTTTAAATGTATTTTTTTGTCCAACATTTCGCTAATGGATAGCCTCATCAAGGTAGAAAGTCCGATCCGTAAGTTTTTTTTTATGTTACGGCGAGGGTATTGATTCAGAGTAGAATAAAATAGCAATGTTTGTCTTGTAGATCCACATGTGTTTTGCTACGGTTTTTCAATCTCGAATTTTAATGGTCACACACTTTGTGAAGACACTTATTTAAAAAAAAAAAAATTTAAATGAAACATTTCAAAAACCTTAAAGTGTCGAACATAAAAATAAAATCATTTATTTATTGATTTATTTATTGTCCAATATTGGAGTAATAAATAGCCTCACCAAAGTTACAAAGTCCGGTCTGTAATTTATTTTTTAAATTTTTATTTTCTTAATATTGGTGTCATTATATTTGACACTTAAAGGTTTTTTTTAAATTTTTCATTAAAATTTTAAATAAATATTTTATTTTTTAAAAAGATCTACGTTGTATTTGCGTTCTACACTTATGTATTTAAAATTGAATAAATTTTATATTACTTTGTTTGTCTTTCTTTACTAGCAAACAAAATGGCGACCGTCTTAGCGCCATCATCTAAATCGACATATTTAATTAAAAACAAACAACAATCGTCGACATGTTAATCATATTCTAAAGTGCGTCTGGGTATTTGCGTACGAATGCCAATTTTGGTTTATTTAAAAAAATAATTTGATATTTATTTTATGCTCATGCAATCGGTCTTGTGCTGCGTGCGGCATTTATCTTGGACGCACAGAGTTGGTTTTCTACCTCGCACATTGCAACCCACGCGCGGCGCTCCTGCGTGACATCCGCTGAGATGTCAAGCCAACCGCTATTCCATCAACAAATGTCAACAGTTTGCAGAGACATTATTGAGATCATTCTTGATGGTAATTGGCAACATTTTTGTCGCCACCGCCGCGCCAACCCCGCAACGCTTTGTTGGATTAGAATCTTTCTTAACCCTTCTTTTGTTTGAAGACAAAACCTCCGAAGACGTCGCTAGAACGACGCATTAAAAATGGTCTTATGAGTTGTATACTAAAGGTATATATATATGCATGTGTGGCAAAAACTCGTGCATCGTCTAGTGGTAAATAAGTTTTAGTGATAATAATTATCCTTTTAATTGCTGTATATACGTTTGTATATAAGTGTGTATATATGTGTACCAGTTATCTAAATGACGTGTGTATATACGTGTGTTCTTCTAATCTAGATTTTTTTATTGTTCGTTAAATTGATGCGTGTTTAACACTTACAGCAGATTTAATATATTAACGGATTCAGTCAAACAACAGACATGGAACATTTCCAACCGACATAAATCACTTTGGATTTTATATCAGTCAATGGAAAAACATACTTGAAACAATTTTGGCTTTTATTTGATGGATCCTCAGAAAAGTTGCAAAAGAAGATTAGCACAGTGGTATTTGCAGCAACTTTATTTACCGAACTTATCCGAAAGCTGCAACGCAGGTCCTGGACCATCGCAATTTCTGATCTTCTCTATTGGCAGCCATCATCGTTCCTGGACCATCTATATCTCTCTCTCTTTCTCTCTCTCTCTCTCTCTCTCTCGACTCTGACTCGATCTGCTCTCTCTCTCTCTCGACTCTGACTCGATCTGCTCTCTCTCTCTCTCTCTCTCTCTCTCTCTAGACTCTGACTCGATCTGCTCTCTCTCTCTCTCTCTAGACTCTGACTCGATCTGCTCTCTCTCTCTCTCTCGACTCTGACTCGATCTGCTCTCTCTCTCTCTCTCTCGACTCTGACTCGATCTGCTCTCTCTCTCGACTCTGACTTGATCTGCTCTCTCTTTCTCTCTCTAGACTCTGACTCGATTTGGTCTCTCTCTCTCTCTCTCTCTCTCTCTCTCTCTAGACTCTGACTCGATCTGCTCTCTCTCTCTCTCTCTAGACTCTGACTCGATTTTCTCTCTCTCTCTCTCTCTCTAGACTCTGACTCGATCTGCTCTCTCTCTCTCTCTCTCACACTCCAGACTCTACTATAAAAAAATGATCCCTGTATTTCAAGCTCTACCTCAATTTAAATGACCTCTATGCTTTTTTTTTTTACATGGAAGTGACCACTTATTGAAGCCCGGATGCTACTCGGGGATAAGGGTTATTGCGTGTACAATAATCAATGGGATAATATCGTATCGTAGTAATCGTTAGTAATGGACATCTGATAAAATGTCTTAATTAAGGAGGCGGTTTATCAGGAGCTTGTTTATGTTGGACTCTAAGACATCCAGGTTGTAGTAAGTTGGGAAACAGGTAAACGGAAGAGAGTTCCACAGGCGTGCACTTCTAAGAAAGAAGCTTTGTTCATAGAATCTACGTTTTGATTTAGGCACAGATAGAGAGTGGCAAAAATTACTGACAGTGGTTTCAGCTAGACGGGTGTTTGTAATGAAAGATTGGCGAGGGGGGACCAGAGATTAGAGATCAGACGAGGACCTGCCATGGAAATAACGATAAAACAAAGACAGGCTCGCAACTCCCCTTTGTGGGATAGAGGTTGCAGGGAAGAGAAAAGGGCACTCCCACTAAACCACGAAGTCTATTTTGTACTCTGTCAAGGTAGGATAGGCTGCTTTTAGCAGCGCCTGCCCAGATATGTGAGCAATACTCCATCCTTGGACGTACTTGGCTTTTATATAGATAGAGAATTGCATCGACAGTAAGATATCTACTGGAGCGGTAGAAGGATGCCACCATTTTTCCAGCGACCTTGGCAACAGACTTGATGTACGTGTTCCATTTCAGATCAGGAGTAAAGGTCAAGCCCAGAAGCTTGTCCACACATGGAGCCTCCCCAAGACGAGAGCCATCTATTTTAATTGATGCCAGATGGGGATCAGAGCGTTGATGATGTAAAGATAGGAGCTTGGTTTTAGATGCATTAAAAGTAACCAGCCACCTCTTCCCCCACTGTACCACGAGCTCAAGATCAGAGGAGAGAGAATGAGAGAGAACTTTGTCATTTACGGCCTTTGATGTGTTGCCATAGATGTCATGTCATCAGCATAGATGTCAACGAATGATTTATGTGTTTTGTGAGATCATTGAGGTAGATCAGGAAGAGAGTTGGTGGGTTAACATTTACAACAGAAAGACATAAATAATGTTTCCGGTGTTCATCAACTCTCTTCCGGTGCAACTTGTCCAATTTACACGTCAACATGTTTTGACAATTTTTATCAAAACATAACTTCACATCCCATCTCTTGTTTAATTCCAATTCAATAGACAGAAAGATCGATAGATATATAGATAGATATATGATTAGAACTAAATAGATAGACAGATAGACAGATAGATAGACAGATAGATAAATATAGATAGATGATTAGTTAGGTAGGTAGGTAGGTAAGTAGATACAAAGATAGATAGTTAGATCGATGGAGAGATTAATAACAACTAATTTCTCCCCTGTTCCACAACCATATAACACATATACGTGTGTTCGTTGAATCTAGTTTTTCTATTGTTCATTGAATTGCTGCGTGTGTAACACTTACGACAGTCTTATCCCTGTTCATAATCATATTTACGTGTCTCAATTCGTGAATGTATATAAAATGTTCTTCTCATGAATGTGTGTATACAGAGTGTACATACATTTGACAGTCATCTGTATGATATGCATATATATACCTGTGTTCGTATATGACCGTCTTGCGCTGTGTTCATCTAATCTAGTTTTTGTATTGTTCATTGAATTGATGCATGCTTAAAACTTTATACAATTTTGATATATCAATAGACAATGTTGATATATCAATAGACAATGTTAATATATAAATAGACAATGTTAACATATCAATAGACAATGTTGATATATCAATAGACAATATTAATATATCAATAGACAATGTTGATATATAAATAGACAATGTTGATATATCAATAGACAATGTTAATATATCAATAGACAATGTTGATATATAAATAGACAATGTTGATATATAAATAGACAATGTTAATATATCAATAGACAATGTTAATATATCAATAGACAATATTGATATATCAATAGACAATGTTGATATATCAATAGACAATGTTGATATATCAATAGACAATATTGATATATCAATAGACAATGTTGATATATCAATAGACAATGTTAACATATTAATAGACAATGTTAATATATCAATAGACAATGTTAACATATCAATAGACAATGTTGATATATCAATAGACAATGTTAATGTATCAATAGACAATGTTGATATATAAATAGACAATGTTGATATATCAACAGATACAGTTTAACAACGGACATGTAACATTTAATAACAGAAAAGGCCAAACAACAGACCTATAAGTTTGTAACATCGAGTCAATAAGAAAAACACACCTGGTCAATTTTTTATCTTGTTTGACGGATCCACGGAAAAGCTGCAAGAAGATTTATCCTAATGAATCAAATAATCTCGGGTTGTCTTAATACGATAGCATGTGTTCTTTTGTGTGTCACGCTTAGATCCGGGTCGTTTAATTATTATCTTCTATTTCTTGTCATAAATAATTTTACCAAGACTTCCTCATAAGTTTTGGTTTCGGTTTCGATTATAGCTGATGGCGCTCAAATCATCTATTTTTTATAAGTAATTTTATCAAAAATTCTTCATAAGTGTTGGTTTCGGTTTCGATTATGGCTGAAGGAACTCAAGTTATATATATATATATTTTTTTTTCATAAGATTTTATTTCGGTTTCGATTCAAGCTAATGCTCTCAAGTAATATGGATATATTTTTTTTATTTTTGAAATCGCATATTTATGATATATAAAAATCGATAAAACATTAACTCTAAATTAATACATACGAAATCTGTAAGAATTAAAATATCATATTTAAGTCTACTTTACAACCGGGCTTTACCGGGCGTTCGTGCTAGCTTAGATAACTTCTTTTGCAGTTTTAACAAAATAGCTGCAATAATATTAGAGCGTCTCCATTTACACTGAACATCTACAAAATGCCAACATCAATATATTACATATGAATGAGTCCCCTGTGGAATGTCCACAGGTCCCGGTAGTATATATTATTTAATTGGAATCCATTATTGAGATGTGTATCATTTATTAATTTATTAATGGCGGACTATTATCCTCATCTTTATTCGTTGTTGTTTCACGAAGTTTCGGCCAACTATTCCTCTGGTCTTCCATCAGGTGGTAACCGCGACGGATAGAAACTCCGAATCTTCTAACTGCATTCTCAGCAATTACTACCATCCAAAATTGTTGTCGTCTCACCACGTTTTGGCCAAGTAAGCTTGTGGCCGGCTTTTGGGTAGGATTTTTTTTTTTTTTTTTTTTTACACAGTGATCACCACTTATCAAGGCCCGGAAGCCACTCAGGGATAAGAGTTATTGCAAGTACATCACGTTAGTGAGGAGATTTTATGAAGTGTTTAATTAGGGGGGGCGGTTCATAAGGAATTAGTTAACATTAGACTTGAAGACATCCAAGTTGTAGTCCGGAGGGAAGCAGGCAGACGGAACAGAGTTCCACAGGCGTGCAGTTCTAAGAAAGAAGCTTTGCTCATGAAATCCGCGTTTTGATTTAGGCACAGATATAGAGTGGGGGAAATTTTTCACAGTGGATTCAGCTAGACGGGTGTTTTTCGTGAAAGTTTGGCGAGGGGGGACCAGGGATTGGAGTTCAGACGAGCACCTGCCATGAAAATAACGATAAAACAAGGATAGGCTCGCAACGTCTCTTCTGTGGGAGAGGGGTTGCAGGGTAGAGAAAAGGGCATCCCCCACTAAACCACGAAGTCTATTTTGTACTCTGTCAAGGCATGATAGGCTGTTTTTGGCAGCTCCTGCCCAGATATGGCAACAGTATTCCATCCTTGATTGAAACCGGTATCTTCAGACAATTCTCACCTGGAACCGTAGAGATTCAACGTCTCTATCCAGTGCGCCAGTAATTGCTGAGAATGGAGTTAGGAGATTCGGAGTTCGTATCCTATCGCGGTAACCACTAGACGAAGGCCAGAGAAATAGTTGGCCTAAACGTCGTTGAAACAACAACTAAGAAAGCTGAGGATAGCAGCCCGCAAGAAATAAATTAATAAATCTAGGGTTGTTTTTTCAGCAACTTTATTTACTTATATTTTCCCATTGGAAGCTGCAACGATGGTCCTAGACTAACGCATTCTGATCCCCTCTGCTGGGAGCTATCACTGTCCGTTGACCGTCTTTCTCCCTCTCTCGATTTCGAATCCTTCCGCAATTTCTCTCACTACTGATTCTTAACTAACAATCATACGTTGCCTCTACGTAATACTACGCCAGACTCTTGAGGTCAACTTATTTTTAAATTATTGTCTTTGTTCTAAAATTCTTTTCTATGAAAACATCTCGCCTAGCAGTTCTGAGGAAGAAAATATTAGGCTACAAGGCTTGCTGTACATTGAATTGATGCGTGTATAACACTTACGACAATATTGATATATGAACGGATACAGTTTAACAAAGGACATGTAGCATTTACAACACAAAAGGGACAAAGATCTAACATCGAACCAATCAGAGAAAAATAATTGATCCGTCCATGATATTGTTTGACAGATCCCCAGAAAAAGTTACAATGAAGATTCATTTTAACGATTCAACAAATCTCATCAACTTTATTTTCCGATGCTTCCCCCCAATGGAAGCTGCCGTTGGTCCTAGGCCAATATATTCTGATCCTCTCTACTGGGAGCCATCACCGTTCTTACTCCTTCTATTGACTCCTACTTTGTCTGCTCTCTCTCTCTCTCTCTGTCTCCCTCTCTCAATCCCGATTCCTGACTAAAAATACATATGTGTTTTTTTTCAAGCTCTACCTTAAGTCTATGTTATATTCAATGACCTTTACGTAATACTACTTCAAACCCTAGAGATCAACGTGTTTTTAAGTTATTGTTTGTGTTCTAAAATTCTTTTCTATGAAAACATCTTAACATAAATACTTTTATATGTAAATATTCATCTTACAAATATTATAACGATGAAAACAATCATCGATTAGCACTTCTTTCGGCAAGTTCCAGATTTGTAAAAAAAGGTTGGTGCTTTACCTAAGAGCGTATAAAAGTTTAGCGACACACACACACACATACACATACGCACACACACACACACGCGCGCATACACACGCACATACACATACACACATACACACATACACACACACATACACATACACACATACACACACATACAAACGCACACGCACACACACATACATACGCGCACACTCACACACACACATACACACACGCACACACACGCGCGCGCATACACACGCACATACACATACACACACAGACACAGACACATACACACATACACACATACACACATACACATACACATACATACACACACACATACAAACACACGCGCACACACACATACATACGCGCACACTCACACACATACACACACGCACACACACACGCGCGCATACACACGCACATACACATACACACATACACACACATACACACATACACACATACACATACACACATACACACACATACATACGCGCACACTCACACACATACACACACGCACACATACACACACGCTCGCATACACACGCACATACACATACACACACATACATACACATACACACATACACACACATACACATACACACACATACACACACACATACAAACACACACGCACACACACATACATACGCACACATACACACACATACACACACATACACACACACGTGTTTGTTTGTGTGTAATAAAACAAATAAACAAATAAAAACAAAAAATTAAAATAATAAAAAAAAATATTAATATTTATTTTTTTTTTAAATAGGACATGTATACACGTAATATATCTATATTTTATATACCTATAAAGCTGATTTTTTCTCGCGCTGACTTTGATATTAAAAGACTACCTGTTCTTTTTACGTCAATATTAAACCGAGTTCTTAACATATTCAGTTATAGATATGAAAGTAAACTAATTTGCATATTTCTTTGCAAATCAAAACGTAGATTCCATGAACAATGCTTCTTTCTTAGAACTGCACGCCTGTGGAACTCTCTTTCATTTGCCTGTTTCCCACCTGACTACAACTTGGATGTCTTCAAGTCCAACATAAACAAATTCCTATATCAAATCTCCATTACGAACGATTACTACGATATTATCCCATTGACTACTATACACGAAATAACCCTTATCCCCGAATGGCTTCCAGGCCTTGATAAGTGGTGACTCCCATGTAAAAATAAAATGAACGTTAATTAATTAATTATTAATTTTTCATGTTTTACGATTATTGAATTTGTCCATTGTTTCTAATGCTGGCATAGAATGTAGGATAAAAACGTTTTAGCACATGGAAATGTTTATAAATTTATTTTTCTATCTATGTCTCTATAAAGTTTAATTTTTCTCGCTCTGACACGTATATTAAAAGCCTACTTGTTATATTCTATAAATTACCAAAACGAATGTCTTAATATATTCAGTCATTGATATTACTATATATATTGGATCCAATATAATATAGTAATGAATACGAAATTTGTATAAATGAAAATCTATATAATCATAAAACTCAAATGATCTTGTAACGATGTATGTAACCCACTTTCCGGTTTGCGACATCATTTCGGAATTATTATTTAACATGGGAAGAGTGGGGTTTAAAACAACTTTAACGTAATACAGAAATGAACGATGTAAAAAAAGCAGACATTATTAACAATTGTTTATTTGGATAATTTAAACGCGAAAAAAAAAAAACAAAAAAAAAACAAACAAAAGGACAATTGGGGCGCTGAAATATTAACGTTATTATTTCGAAATTATTATTTAACATGGGAAGAGTGGGGTTTAAAATAACTTAAACGTAATACAGAAATGAACGATGTAAAAAAACCCCAGATATATCAAAATTTGAATTTAACTATGATAAGTATTATGGTACCTGTTCAGTGCACCTATAAATATGCCCAACCACTTATAATGACTATAAGTATGGCCAACCACTTATAATACAGTAACTGTAATTTTTTTTTTTAAATAATCAATTATGATAAACAGAACCACTCGTAGAAATCTATCTATATTCTTTTTTCATTTTAATATACTTTCATAGAAATGTTTCTGTTATGTAAAAAAAAAAACCTATTTTTTTACGTCACAAGTGTCACGCTCATACATTAATTCCATAGCTAATATAAAATAGTGACCCAACGGGGCACGGGTAGTCTAGTATCTTATAAAACGTATTTTACGAACGGGCAATGCCGGGCGGCTTGCTAGTAATATACTAAGATTCTCGCAATGCTAAACGTTTCTAAGGATGTCCTTGAGCCAAAATACAATAGAACATATTAAGAGCGAAGGGCATACAAGCGGTTACAGTTAGGATTGGTCCGGAAAGAAAAAACTATAAAACACATAAGGAAAAAACGAAATAATTCAGGAACAAAAGAAAAACAAAGAAGAAAAAGAAGTAAAAAAAAGAAAGAAAAAAGAAAGAAAAAGAAGACGCAGAAGGAGAAGAACTAAGAGAAGGCAAAAAGGAGAAAAAAGAAAAAAAAGTTACACATAAAAGCGTCGCCAGGAACAGAGGACAACGAATACAGAAAAAAGCAAACAAATTCACTTTTTTTTGTAATAAGGACATTTAGTTCCTGATTTTTTAAAACTTCGCATCACCTCTAATCAAGGCCTGAAAGCTGCATAAGGATAAGGGCTAATGAAGTAAGTATTAATGGTATGAATTGGTTAGAATTTTATTATTTAAGAGGACGGCTCAACAAGAATTTGTTTACATTGGATTTGAAGGCTACTATGTTGTATTCAACCGGGAAGCAGACCAGCGGAACAGTGTTCCACATGCGGGCAGTTAGAGGAAAAAAACTTTGTCCATGCCATGGAATCTGCGTTTATATTTAAGCACAGATAGAGAGTGGAGGAGATCGTATATAGTGGTTGTAGCTAGTCGAGTGTTTTGGGGGGAAAGTTTGTCAAGGGGGACCATAGATTGGAGCTCAGTCGTGTACTTGTCATGAAAGTAACGATATAACAGAGACAAACTCGCAGCGTCTCTTCTGTGGGAAAGAGGTTTCAGGGAAAAGAAAAAGACATTACCTACTAGGTTTCGAAGACGATTTTGAACTCTATAAAGGCTGGATATGGCGCGTCGAGCAGTTCTTGTCTAGATATTGCAACAGTATTTCATTTTAGGATATACCTTGCTCTTATACAGGTAGAGTACTGCATTGACAGTGATATATCTATTGGAGTGGTAGAGTAATCCAACCATTTTCCAGCGATATTAGCAACAGATTTGATGCATGTGTTCCATTTCAGGTCGGTACAAGAAGCTTGTAAAGACATGGAGCTTTCCCAAGAGGAGAGTCATTCATGCATGTGGGCGTGGTTGGGATCAGAGCAACTATGATAAAAGGCGAGAAGCTTCGTTTTCTGCCACGTGTGACTTCTCATTACGGCCGTGACGTCACCGATGTCTTTAACGTGATCGTCTCCTTACGTGCTCTCTCTCCTTTTTCTAGTATTTGGCCTTAGAGTGGCGTCATTTTGCATTTCGTACGCATTTGCATACGCGCGTCCGCGCTCTGGTACGAATGGAAACGAGAAGGAGACGAATGGAAACGCTGACAGAATTAAATACGGGGAAAAGAAGAACGAAAAAAAAAATGAAAATAAAAGAGGACGAAAAACGTACGAAAGCAAACGAGAACAGAATACGAATAAAAATAAAAACGTACTTATGCAGTTTTGCTACCGCGATAAATCTGAAGTTTCACGGAAAGAACCGGAATATGCCGATTCAGAAACGCATGAAAACAGAAAACCTAAATAACCAAAAATGTTACAAATCTCTTAACGAAAAAAATAAAATAAAATACAACTGATAATTTAAAACTTTTATTTTAATAAGAAATAAAATGGTTCTGGCTATGACCTTATTGATTTTTTTTTACAAGATGGTCACCACTTATCAAGGCCCAGAAGCCACTCAAGGATAAGGGTTATTGTAAGTACAGTACGTTTGTGTGGATATTTAAAGTGTCTACTTAAGGAGGCGGTTCATCAGGAATTTGTTTACGTTGGACTTAAAGACATCCAAGTTGTAGTCAGGAGGGAAGCAGGCAGACGGAACAGAGTTCCACAGGCGTGCAGTTCTAAGAAAAAAGCTTTGTTCATGGAATCTACGTTTTGATTTAGGCATAGATAAAGAGTGGGGAAAGTTTAATTAATGACATAAGAAAGTCACGAATACAACCACCTGTCAGATGCATTGATATGCATGTGATTATGTATGTATATGGTCCTGGATATGACCTTAAACTATATCCGATGGTGAGGCTCCAGTTTCCGGGCTTTGGGGAGTGTGGAGCCACCCCTTAATTGTCATTGCTCCCAGGTCCACTTTGACCCAGAGTGCTAGTACCTGTTAGTGTCCCAAATATGGGTTAAATAGAAACTGACTTGAAATATATATATATATATATATATATATATATATATATATATATATATATATATATATATATATATATATATTCTATTAAAAACTTTTTTTTTTAATCACTGGATTGGCCATTAAATAATCTGAAAAAGGTTGATATGCCGTAAATTAAAAACAACAAGAAAACTAAAACGAAATGAAAGAATTTAAAACAGCAAAACATGAATGATTTCTTTTTTTTTCGTGTTTTTGTTTGTTACGTGAATGAAAACAAACGGTACTGTAACTTTTATAGTTTTACTAGCACCCCCTCGCCACTGCCCGTCGTAATATACGCTTAAGTATGATACTTTGGTTTATTCACATTTCATATTTATTATTATATATATTGGACCCAATATATAGTAATGATTTAAAAAGTTAAAAAAAAAAATGACTCGTTGCCATATTTATGATTTGTTTATGTAGACGACAGTATGTTTACTCCATGGATTAAAGTTTTGAGTTTAGCCGTAATAAATGCATTTTTTTCATTACTTATGAGTTTTAGCAAAAAAAATAGTTAATTGAAAAATTTATTGAATTGTTTTCTTATCTGCTAGCTTGAATTTGATTGGCTAGGCGTATCCCGATTTTTTTCCGTTATCTGGTCGGAAAAGCTCGTGAAAGTTCGGATTTATCGCGGTAACAAAACTGCATAAGTATCAATAAGCTTGAAACTGAAAAGGAAAATGGAAAATAACGGAAAAAATAAAAAATAATGAAAGAATAAAAATGAAAAAAAAAATAGGAATAATAAGGACAAGGAGAAGAAAAACGGGGAAATATGCAATGAAAGAATAGAAATGAAACAGAATGAAAAAAAAAGACGAAAAAGAGGGAATGAAAAGAAGAAGAAAAAGAACGAAAAAAGAACGAAAACAAAAACAGAATAAGATACGGAAAGAATTTAAAAAAAAAGAACGAAAGAAAGAATTTTAAAAAGTTAGAGAACAAAAAACGACGGATGAAAGCAGAAAGAATTTATGAAGAAAAAGAGATAGAAGGATAGCAAGAATAAGGGAAACGGAAAAGTGAAACAAATTGCAGAAAACGGAAAACGATTCGGCAAAAAATTTTAAAAAAAAGGGGAAAAGAACGGATAAAATTACAAAAAAAAAAAAAGAAAAAGAAAATTAAAAAGAAAAAAACCTTAAATGAAAAAAAAAATCGACGGGAACACAAAAAACCTTAAATGAAAAAAAAAATCGACGGGAACACAAAGCCGATAGCCATTAGTCGCGTGTTCTCGTGTAATGAATGAATGCGTGAATGTAGGATTGACATGAAATTCTTAAAGATAAACTAAAATGACCGAAAAATGGGCTGAAATGACTTAAATAAATAAAAAGTAAATGACTTAAAATGACTTTAATGAACTTAAGGATGAATGGAATGACCTTAAGAATGACTTGAATGCTTAAAAATAACTGGAATCCTTCAAAAACTACTTGAATGATCTGGAGAATGACTTGAATGGCTTTGAGACTGACTGGTTGTAAAGTGGGTGATCATTTTACATTAGATTAATACAGAAAAGTGACCTACTTTTTATCACAAAGTTACAAACATAAGTACAGCGTGTAGTAAAAACAGATACTACACTTTGATCTTGACCATAAGGCTAAGAAAAAGGTGGTATTTATTTGCTCCTCCACCGAGCAAATTAGGCACAAGGACGATTTTAAATGTGAGGAGTGAAGGGGAAATGGAGACCAACTCCACGGTGTGTAGGGGAGCTGGATAGTGACAATTGGTATGACGGGGTGCCCCTACATTGACCAAGGTCTTATATGTGGAGTCCCCCCCACATATGGTCTTTGCTTGCGGTACCTGCCGGAACAGAGACTGCACTTTGATCTTGACCAAAAGGCCAAGAAAAGCTTAAAAAACTAAGAACAACATCTATTAACAGCACACCTTTGAGCTTAACCAAAAAGACCAAGCACAAAAGTGTTACGGACAAACCGACCGACGGAGTGTCTTATAGAGTCGCTTGCACGCGGCTAAAAACAGGAGAAAGTCAATAGCGAACACAATGAAAGAAAACACAGAAAACTAAAAAAAAAAAGAAAGACAAATAACCAAAAATGGCAACGGAAATAAAAAATTGAAAAGATTCCCGCCATTTACGCGCATGGCGATTATAAAAAAAAAAACGAAACAATTTGTAGAACAAATGAAAACAAAACGTTTATATTTAAAACATCTGAAAAGGAGATAATAAAACCTATAATAAAATGGAAATAAAGGAGTCATTTTGAAGGTCATATTCAAAGGTCCCTTAATTCAACGAAGGAAAAAACACTTGTGAAACGAATAATTAGCGAAAGGGCGGGAATTCACCGCCGTTTACTGATTGAAAGGCGAAATTCTACTAAAAAAGCAGACGCAGAACAAATGCGTCAATTTAAATGAACTTTGGCGCAATAGAAATCTTTCTCAAAACACTTAATGCCATTAAAATTTAAGGACCCATTGAGATTTTCAGGGGCCGAAGTGCCTAAGGGGTTATTCAATGTGATGATATTAGTATACTTTCTCCAAGTCTTATGAAGAAGGGAAGAAAATATAACAAAATAAAAAAGGAAATAGGGTTGGTGAATAGATAATAGATAGGAAGTTACTCACCGCGGTAGACGAAAAAAGGCTGACGGTATAAAAGGACCGCACAATGCTTGTAGATATATTAAGAGTTGGTTTGTAGACAATTTGGGAAGGAGCTATTGATTTGCGAGACTATGAAAGGTTACGGACTTTCTTCAGTTAACAACCGTTCACGAACGGCCTGAATTTTTACGACAGATAGACATCGTAGTTTAGACTAAATCAAGAGATCTTTAATCGACTGAGAAGAAATTAGGGCAATTGCGGAACAGCCTCGACAGAACGCTAATCTCCTCGCTTACAGAGTAGATTTCCACGATGGTTGCGCACATGTTCTGATAACCTAATTGATTCACAAAATGGTATGGGATTTACAGTTTTTCTTTTAATTTATCTATATGCATATATAAGCGAAAATGTTTGTTTGTGTGTGTATGTATGTGTGTGTGTGTGTGTGCGCGCGTTTTCGTGTATGTCCGTGAAAGACTTTTTTCCGAAAAGCGGCCGGTCGGCTCACAACTTCTTAAAACTTTTTATATCACGTCGATATCATAATATCTACGAGTTAACAACGGAGGTCGTCTGTCTATTTAATTTGCCCGATTTTCAAAAGTTAAATATTCAACATTTTTCGATCGCCGCGTGTGGATTCGAATTTTTCGTATAAAAAAAGAAGCGAACAGACCCACAGTAAATAAAATACCGCCTCGCACTGAAAGTTGACCTCATTAAGTCGTCAAGTACGGGCACCTGCCAATTCTTAATCTTACTTAAATAAATTCAAACATGTTTCCGTTAAACGTCACACGTTTTTTTTTCACACTTTATTATTTTCCAACTGCGCGACAAGACTGCGGGTTCAATCCTTCCTACATACCTACCAAAACTTTTTTTTTAAAACAAACACCCGGGCATCGCCGGGTACCCCCCGCTAGTTAATTTATAAATTTAAAATTGCGACATTCATATAGATATGTAACTATTTGGGCACATATGCACACATATATACATATATCGGATGGCTACGTCCCAATAAGCAAGGGTAGGGGCGGAACAACACACCCATGAAAACCTTTAGAATCATTTACAGGTATTTCTTTTATATGAAAAATCAAAACACGGAATAATAAAATGATGTTAAAAAAATGCATATCAGTTGTTGGTGACCTTTCTGATATATATATACATGTATATATATATATATATATATATATATATATATATATATATATATATATATATATGTGTGTGTGTAGGATTGATATGTAGTTTGCTTGAAGCATTGTGTGGGATAGGTATGTAGTAGATATTTAGAAGGCTATCACAATGCGAGGAATGAAATATAGTCGTTGGTGGAGAAAGGAGGCAAAACAAGTGGCAATTTACAAATAAATAAGTACATACATATATGTCTATATATATATATATATATTCAGTTTTATTATGTACAAATCTCTTGCTTATTATGTCTGCGACAATATCCATTATTAATTTCGGAAAAAATTCCCTTTTCAAATGGTAGACGTGACAGATCGATTCGAGCATGCTAGATGATGGAGCGGAAGTTGGATAGCTATGTGGGGCCTCGGAGCAAATGTGAGGAGGGGATTTATGTATGGTTTGATTAGGTAATTAACATGTTTATGTTTTATTTTTATTTATTTTTTTAGTTTATAACTTGTTGCTTTAGCGTGAGCTTTTTTTAATGTTGTATGTTCTCTGTCTATTTTGTTGTCTTTATTGTTATTATTATTATTTTTTTCCTGCTGACATGTATTAGGTGGGATGACTTTGTGTATCTAGGTCACATAAGTCGCTAGTACGTTGTGTCCGGTTGTCAGGAATAGGAAGATAGGTGGGAAGGAGGCACTGGGTTGACATTCTTTGGTAGTTGTCAATTTATTTATTTTCATAAAACTATAAGTGGTAATAGATGGGGCATTTTTCATTTAATACTTTATTGTTATTGTTTATTAATTTATTTGTGTTTGTTGTTAGTGTTATTACGGTTTGAATAGGTGGGTTAGCTTAAATCAAAGGTTTTTTAAAATTGGTTTATGTTACTTCAGTTAATTATTTTTTGTGTACAAAGTTCGACTTGTATAAAATAGTTTAGATATGTTTGTATTGTAAAAAAGAATTTAATTGTGCATTCCTTTATGGAAAGTGAATTAAAAAGGTCAGCTAAAAATAATGACCAATACAATTTAAAAACATATTGAAAAATAAGTTAGGTTGAAAAATAGGTTAGTGAGAATTCTTTGTTGCAGAAGTGTGTTTTGGAAATGTATATTTAAGCCACGTGAGTCGAGCACGTTTTGAGACCACAAGTCTGACGTCATAGCAAAAATGAATTCTCAATATAGGAGCTAGGGTAGAAGATCAGAGGGAGACGAGTCCGGATCGAAATCAGCAGAGTCGGTCGAAAAGAGCTGACATGATCAGGGGGCGGTCCCTTTGGAAGCGAAGGGAGAACTTTTAATCATGTATTACGACTTTGAATTCCTTGACGTAATCATCATTCGACTGGTCAATCTGATAATGAAGGAGTTATCATCATGTTTTTGTAAAACTGTGTCGTGTCATCATTCAACAGCAAAAGGTAATGTGTAATCATCATTAATATGAACTTCGTATAATGTGTCCCCCTCTCCATCATAAGTAATGCCTCTCCCTTCCTGTGTTAAAAGAACTGATCACCCTCTCTCCTCGCTATATGTGTTAAGAAGAAACATTCACAGAACTGTATTACGTATAAACATTTTCACTCTCCCCCTCATCATTGTTATATAAATATCCGCCGTCTCTCTCCAATATGAATGCCCCCTATGCAGTATATATATATATATATATATATATATATATATATATATATATATATATATATATATATATATATATATATATATATATATATACAGGGTGTTTCAAAAGTCTTGGGAACATAAAGATTTTTAATAACTCAAAAACTATTAGGAGTTAAAAAATGAAATTGGTACCGTTGGAAAGGTTACAGTTTCAAGTTTTGTGGGGAATCTTCAAACTTGCTCAATATGAGCACCATTCGTCACACGGCAGACATCTAGTCGATAGTCCATTTCCTGCCAAACGCGTTCCAGCATCTTGACGTCAATGGTTCCCACAACTGCCGTTATTCGAGCCTTTAGTTCGTCAATATCTCTTGGAAGGGGCGGCACATAGACTTGTTGCTTGACAAAGCCCCAAAGGAAAAAGTCACACTCAGTACCCCATATGCGAGTGCTATGCTTGTTAACTTTGCCATTCAGATAGAAAGTCGCCTTATCGCTAAAAACAAGCCGGTCATCAAAGCCGTTATCTTCCAACTTCTCTTGCATTGCAATGCAAAAGTCACGGCGAAGTGGCTTATCAGTGTCCTTCAACTTTTGGACCAACTTGAGCTTGTAAGGTACCATTTGCAGTCGTTTCCTTAAGACACGCCAGACAGTTGCTGGAGCAAGCTGAAGTTCCCTGCTGGCTCTTCTCACTGATTTACGGGGGCTCTGCTGAAAGGCTTCCGGACTTGCTCAACTGCATCTTCTGAAGTTGAAGGGCGACCTGTTTGCTTACTTGGGCACAAACACCCATCTTTCACAAATTTAGCATGCCATCTGACAATGGGTTTCCTTTCAGGGACTTCTTTTTTAAATTTCCTGCGAAATGCACGCTGAACACATGTCCACGATTCAGTCTTTGCAAATTGGAGGACGCAAAACGCCTTGTCTTGTTTAGAGAACGCCATTACTGCACATGGAAAGATTAGACGAAAATCATTAGTATGACCAAAAACTTGATTAAGCAAGCTTTAAAATGACACCAGTTTCATTTTTCTACCTGGAATAGTTCATGAGATATACGCATTTGTAATGTTCCCAAGACTTTTAAATAATTTAAAGGAGATTAGAACAATAGTCTAAAGAGCAGAGTGTATTTTAATGTAATAGTAAAATTACTAGTTTAATTAAAATACAGGAAAGTGCTCGTTGTAATTTAGATATATAATAAGCTCGATAGGTAAATATCCTAGAGCTAATTTAATATTAAGTAATGTGATTGATAATTTAAAATTTAAAAATCAAATAATAATTAAATTAAAAATCCGTTTCATAAGAAGGAACAACAACAAAATCAATTATTTGTACGCTCGTTTCGGAAAACAGTGTTTTTATTGTGGTAGACATCAAGTTACGGACAATAATTATTACATATAGTTTTTTAATAAACAAGGTTTCCTCGTCAGCAAATTGTGAAGGGTTTTTATTAAATTTAAAAGACACCATGAATAAACCTAGCATTAAAAGTAAGGCGGATGTATCTTTTTATTTTTCGCCTTTTGAAATCAGGAACTATGGTTAAAGTACTCATATAGATGTTTGCTATAGCTTTTCACTTTATCGAATATATATATATAAACAGATAGACAGATAGATAGATAGATAGATAGATAGGTAGGTAAAGCCTTCCACTCAAATAGGTTCTGGATATGACCTTAAACTATATCCGATGGTGAGGCCCAGCTTGCGGGCTTTGGAGCGTGTGGAGCCACCCTTTAATTGCCATTGCTCCCAGATCCACTCTGACCCGGAGTGGTAGTACCTGTTAGGGTCCCAACTATGGGTTAAATAGAAACCAATCTAAAAAAACAAATATATTCTATTAAAATATTATTCTCCAAAATCACGGGATTCGGTATAAAATAACCCAAAAGGGTTGATATGCCAAAAAACAATTCGTTGTTATATACATGTCCGCCGTCTCTCTCCAATATGAATATGAATATCCCCTATGCAACATATATATATATATATATAAAGCTGAACGTCTGTATGTGTGTGTGTGTGTGTGTGTGTGTGTCTGGTCACGAATAGGCTCCTATATGGTGGACTATTATAAAAAACTGATTACATATAATGATAGAAGATGTATCGAGACACAGGAATAGGTATGTTTGATCTGGCAGAACGATGGTTCATAAAAATTGTGGGGTCTTCGTTCGCGCCTGGCCCCCAAATATGGAAATAAAAAATTTAACAATTTAAAAAAACGTTTACAAGTGTTTTTGATATAGATGTACATAATAATACTTTGCTAAGTATGTTTAACTTAAATAGAGATGGTATAATAAAATTGTGGGGTCTGCGTTCGCGCCTGGCCTCCATAGAATCGAAATAGGCACAAACTTTAATAAAGACTTTTCCTATCTATGTGCGTAAGTATACTTTGATAATTATATTTCAGTTTGAAGAAATATGGTATAAAATTATAGGGTGTTCGTTCGCAATAAATAGATAAGACGAAGCAGAGTTAAAGCATGGGGTCGGCGAATAAGGGAACACAACGTGTCACAAAGACTTAAGATATTGCAGCATTAAGAATTGATTATATGTAATATATTTCAATATATTACAATGGAAAAATGCGAGCGTGAAAAGTTAAGCTTAAACATGATAAAGTAAAGGACTAGTTGTTAAAACTAGAAAAGTAAAGGATATATATATATATATATATATCCGTTTTATTTTTTATTACAGTATCTTTCTTTGCTCTACAGCAGTATTGAGCACTTTCTTCAGGTTTTAGTAATTACCATTTCCACTATATATATATACATATATATATATGTATATATATATATGTATATATATATATATATATATATATATATATATATATATATATATATATATACAGCAATAGAAAATGCGAGCATGAAAAGTAATATGGTTAAGCTTAAACATGGAAAAGTAAAAAAAATAGTTTTTAAAACCGGAAAAGAAAAGGACAAGATTTTCTAGTAAAAACTATAAATTTATAACTTAAAATATTGCAGCATGAAGAATTGATTATATAATGTTATGAATTGAATTAAAAAAAAATTATGCTGCAATATTTTAAGTTATAAATTTATATTTTTTACTAAAATATCTTGTCTTTTTCTTTTCCAGTTTTAACACTAGTCTTTTACTTTTCCATATTTAAGCTTAACAATATTACTTTTCATGTTCGCATTTTCTATTGTAATCCATGATTTTTCCAGACTTCCAATAAATTTACTTGTGCTTTGTTTAATTTCAGCCTTATTTTTTTGCCCCCATGAACACATATGCAATAACAATGTACGGCACTCGTCTATTTTCAATATCTCCCTTTCATTCTTTCATTTTATCTGTTTCTCTTATTACTTCTGTTTTCAAGACAGCAGTGAATTAGTTGCAACAGTAGTCGTTGAAGCGACGTAGTTGCTATGGAAACCAGTCATAAAAAAGATCGCTTACTTCCTTATGTTTCTTTTTTACGATTTTGAACACCAGTAAATTAATCATAAGTTTTGTTTTACTGAACCAAAATAATTTTTTTTACAATATAGCGTAGAAGGTTATCTATAAACTATAATAATTTTTTGTAAATTTGGTCGAAAAATTAATGAGCAGTGAAGCTTAAAGCAGTTTTAAATGACAAAAACTGCCACTTAACCATATATTCAAATCCAGTAGTGTTTGAATGATATATATATATATATATATATATATATATATATATATATATGGGTCGTCCATTTCTGAGGTACATGGATAAGCTGAAAGACAATCTTAAGCACGCAGGCCTGAACCCAAAACCCTTTGAAGATGATGCTGCAGATCGAAAATTGTGGAGGGAAAAATGTTTTGCAGGCATTAACACATACATTGACACACGGTTATCGAATCAAACAAATCTTCGTAGAGCAAGAGTAGGAACAACACCTTCCCAGCCTGTATCCTGTGAGTCGTGCGGCTTGGTTTGTGGGAGCAGAGCTGGTCTCGTGTCACACATGCGGCAGAAGCATTGAAAGCAGAGTGAAACAGAGCGAATTTTTGGCCCTCATGCGTCGAACACGACGGGAGAATCCATTATATATATATATATATATATATATATATATATATATATATATATATATATGTGTTTTATTTTTTAATACCGGTTTATCTGTTTAGTTACACAGGTTTCAGTTACCGAATCGTCTTTACGATCTAGTAAGATTTTACATAAATACATACATTTTTATGTAAAATCTAACGAAGTAACTGGATCCTTGATACGATTCGACAACCGAAACATGTGTAACTAAACAGATAAAACGGTAATAAAAAATAAAACACATATTTGCTCTGCAATGGTATTGAGCACTTTCTTCAGATATATATATATATATATATATATATATATATATATATATATAAAGAGAAACACAGGCAGAGACAGACAGGACGGCATATTGTTGTAAGCATACATAATCTCAACATTTATTAAGAAATCACGTCTACGTAGAATAATATGTATTAAGACAATGGTGTCCACCCACTTTTGGCTCACCCTGTATAAATATATATATATGTGTGTGTGTGTGTGTGTGTGTGTGTGTGTGTGTGTGTGTGTGTGTGTGTGCACGCGCGTGTGTTTGTATGTGTTTGTGTATGTCAGTGTGCATATGCGTTTCTGTTTGTTTTTTCTCGCTTTGAGAATAATATTACATTAATCGATGCAATTTATTTCACTCTGGTCAATTTCGAAGTACTTTTCCCGCGCAAAAAGTAAATATGTTTTGAATCGTTTTATGTCCATGCAATATATTTTCTTTTTTATGATTGATCGCTAAAACAAGCTTGAATAATAATAATAATAATAATAATAATAATAATAATAACAATAATAACAATAATAATAATAACAACAACAACAACAACAACAATAATAATAATAATAATAATTATAATAATAATAATAATAATAATAATAATAATAATAATAATAATAATAATTACTGCATCAAAAGACACTGAAAAAAAAACAAACAAGACAGAAACAGAAGAAACGGGGGATTAGACGAGGAAAGAAAAATGCGAAGAGAAACAGCTACACGGACGAGCATGGCAAACAAACGAAAACACTTGAAAAACTGAATCCCTAATAACGGTCGCACAAGATAACCAACAACATCAAAGGAATGATCAAAAAGACACAATAAAACAGCAAATGCAGACTCTGTGGACAAAAGGACGAAATAATAAACCACACATTAAACGAATGCAGCGCTTTAGGCCAATAGGAATATAAGAATAGACACGATCGAGTGGTAAAAGCAGTACACTGGCAATTTTCAGACAATTGTATCTTGAACACCTTAACAGTTCAAGAAAAAACCGTCAGCATCTTGGACAGACTAATAGTACAAGAAAATACCGGCAGAAGTACATAAAAATGAAAGTCACAAAATCCGTTGGGACATGGATATAAAAATGGATAAACGCATCCAAGCAAGAAGACCGGATGTAAAATTAATTAACAAGACAGATAAGCACTGCCAGCTTGTAGATTTTGCCGTTCTAGCAGACCAAAGAGTGAAGATCCAGGACACGAAGAAGCGGAGTAAATATACAGAACTGGCCAGAGAGCTCAAAGGAACCAGGAAAAAATTCAAGCTACCACCAGTAATAGTATAAGCATTAGAGAACAACAATGAAAAACTTTGAAAAAAGAACGAGGGAGATTGGAATCAGAGGGATGACTGAGAAGATACCATGAATAACAATAATGAAAACTGTAGAAATATTAAGGAAAACCATAGACTGCGGAGACCTACGAACATGAGCTACAGATACAAACTGGACATGCAGAAAAACACAAAGGACACAAACGAACACATATATGAAAAACAACAAAACATCAGATGGAATCATAAAATGTGAAGCTGCATAATTATAAGTTAATCCCCTGCTCCCCCTCCCTTCCCAACATTTTTTGTGAGTGTTACCAAAAACTGGCGCCACAACAAATAAGTGAGGAAAGTCAAAGAGGATAGAAAACCTCAGGAGAGAAAGCGCTAAAATAACTCCACTGGATTAGTGCAAAGAAGACTGGGAGCTTGGGAAGGCTTATTATCATCCAAATTCCAGTGAATACCAATGGTTGCTGCCATTGAAGAATCAATGGTAATCAGCTATTTCTGTAACGCAAATTCATCTGTGAAGGTTATCGAACGAGATAAAGCGTACTGGAAATCTGAGGAGGATTGTTGTCACTCAGATTTCAAATAACACCACAAGTTGTTCTCAAAGGGACATCTTTGATGATGGCAATAGTATTCAATGACCTACATTCAGTTTCGAGTGACCATAAATGCCCACTGTACGTGTGTTTGCTATTAACTGTGGAGCAAAGGTTACGCAATCTTCAACCAATGCATCTCCTGGGTCGGCACTGTTTGATTCTAGTAGCATATAGAAGTCCAGCACGACTGACACCAATGCCAAGATAAGCAGAAATCAAATAGTCTGATCTTGAGCGCGTGGTACAATGGGGGAAGAGGTGGCTGGTTACTTTTAATGCATCTAAAACCAAGCTTCTATCTTTACATAATCAATGCTCTGATCCCCATCTGGCATCAATTAAAACGGGTGGTTCTCGTCTTGGTGGGGCTTCATGTTTTGACAAGCTTCTGGGATTGACCTTTACTCTTGATCTGAAATGGAATGCGTACATCGAATCTGTTGCCAAGGTCGCTGGAAAAATGGTGAGATTCTTCTATCGCTCCAGTAGATATCTCACTGCTGATGCAATTCTCTATCTATATAAAAGCTAAGTACGTCCAAGGATGGAATACTGCTGCTACATCTGGGCAGGAGCTGCTAAAAACAGCCTATCCTGCCTTAACAGAGTGCAAAATAGACTTCGCAGCCTAGTGGGGGGTGCCCTTCTCTATTCCCTGCAACCTCTCTCTCCATAGAAGAGACGTTGCGAGCCTGTCTCTATTTTATCTTTATTTCCATGGAAAGTGCTCGTCTGAGCTCTAATCTCTGGTCCCCCTTCGGTAATCTTTTACAAAAAACACCTGTCTAGCTGAAACCACTGTCAATAATTTTCCCCACTCTTTATGTGTGCCTAAATCAAAACGTAGATTCTATGAACAAAGCTTCTTTCTTAGAAGTGCACGCCTGTGGAACTCTCTTCCGTTTGCTTGTTTCCCACCTGACTACAACTTGGATGTCTTCAAGTCCAACATAAACAAATTCCTGATGAACCGCCCCCTTAAGTAATGACACTTTATCAAATCTCCATTACTAACGATTACTACGGTATTTTCACATTGATTACTGTACACGCAACGACCCTTATCCCCGAGTGGCATCCGGGCCTTGATAACTGGTGACTTCCATGTAAAAAAAAAACTTTTAGTACTGGCTAGGCTAACGTTGCTTAACTTGAGTATGCTGTATTTAGAGAAATATCGGATAAAGAAGAGTGATAGGAGAAAGTAAAAGAAAGAGAGTGATAAAACAAGAGAAATGAGAAAGAGAGGGGGGGAGAGGGAAAACGAGAGAGAAGAGAAAGAGAAAGAGAGGAAATAAAAGACAGAGGAAGAAAAGGATAAACAGTGAGAGAGAGAGAGAGAGAGAGAGAGAGAGAGAGAGAGAGAGAGAATGTCGTCTTGTGAAGAAAAGGAAATTTAACAAAACGAAATAGACCAACAGGTTTTGGAAGGGAATTGTCCTCCTACATACAGCGCTTGGTATTCCCAAATCATCGCTTAAATAATGCTCATAATACTGTGTCCGATGTGGGTATATTTATTAATAATAAAACATTCTATAACATACACGAGATAAGACCGAATGTACACAAATTCAAGACAATGGCAGAATCATTAGAAAGTGACTTCCATACCGTAGTTGAAGGAGACCGCAAATATTTAATGCTAGTAAGACTAAGCTGCTTTCCTTTAACGATTAATAACATTCACGGGAAATATGAACTAAAAAAATACATTGAGGACATTGCGAAGGCTGCTGCAAAGAAGATGGGTTCCCTCTATCGTTCTAGAAGCCTACTCACACGTGAGAGCAAGGTCACCATTCGCCCATGCGTAGAGTATTGTAACCACATCTGGGCTCTCCCTTTTGGATAGGATCCAAAAAAGTTTTTAATCAAATAGGTCACACTTTGTCAACTAAGCTCAACCCCCTGTCCCATCACCGCAATGCTGCATATCTGTGTCTGTTTTACAAGTATTTTAATGGAATGTGCTCTGGCAAACTCGTTGTACTTGTACCCCCATTGACGTATATATCCACGACAAACACGCTTAGTAACAAAATCTCACCCCTTCAAAGTTGACGTCCCTAAATGCCAGAAAGCTTTCTGCTCTCATAGTTTCTTTCCATTGGACAAATAGACTTTGGAATTCCATTCCTGCTACCTGCTTCCCTGATTGTATTGATATGCAGAAGTTTAAATGTAACATAAACTAACATCTTGTTAATATTTCCTAGGCATGGTCCCAAATAGTAGTCCCTTATGTCGAAATGGCGATATGTCTTGTTAGGGGTGGACGTAAGTAAAAAGAAGTATTGCCGAGACTTGATTTCAGGAACCGGTGTATCTAGGTGATCATATCTACTAATTTATAAAAACGAACTTTGTGTGCATGTGTGTGTGAGTTTGGACCCTATGGAGCCGATTTTTATGAAATTTCATACGAAGGTACGTTATGTGCCCGGCAGTGTTCTTAGGTAGGTTTTCTACCGGAATGTCTTCGATAAGTATCGATAATCTATAACAAAAATAATTTGATGAAAGAAGGACAATACCGATGAAAAAAATCTACTAAAAAAACGCACAGACACATAAAGTATATTTGTGTGAAATTAAAAAATCGGAGTCGTTTACGAGTCCATATGGAACGAAAACACACACATGCTGTATTGTCAGGTTTATATAACTGTGTCTACGTATGTTTAGTGTATATAAGGTACACGTGTTTCTATAACCGATGCTCGTGTACCGTCTAGTGGTTAGTATTATGACAACAATTACTTTCCTTTGTATATGTGTTGTCTGTACGTGTCGATCTGTTACGTGTATATTTAATAGTTTAATAGTGAGTGTTTTTACATATTCACGACAATAACAGACTGGACAAACAATGAAGAATTTGTATCCTTGTCTGCTTGACACATACCTTATTCATTGACCGTCGCTCCTCTGCGGCAGACACCTGAAAATTAAGGCATCTTCTTCCGAATGAAACGCCGAATCATGATTTCCAGATTTTTATTTCAAAATGTTCCATGTATCGGAGTTTGCAGTTCTTAATCTTCTCCCTACATTTTCCAGTTGGTCCAGAGATGCTTCCATCGAACCATAGAGACAACTCCTGTCCGTTCCATCCCAATCGTAAGTAACTACAAAATTCGATTTCGCGTTACAGACAAACTCCTAATTCTCATTTTTCCTGGCCTACGCGTCTCTGACGTCAGAGAAAGTAAACAATCACAGACGCCACATCGTCGTTTACTAAACCAAATTCCAAACTAGCGTTGTTTATGCTTTTCTGCTATTCATAACATTTTTGGGGCCAAAATTCCGAACTTAAATATTTAACATAAATATTTTAACTAATATTTTTTTTTTATTTAAAACGTTTTTCTAAATATCTTTGTAACCTAAATAATTTAACAATTAATCAGAATAATCGTTCTGACCCTTGGCACTGCCTACCACAACATAACACAGATACTACGCTGTGATCCTAGCCAAAAGAGCCACAACAATTACCCGCACACAAACTTCCTCTTTTTTTATAATAGTAGATAGATAGATAGATAGTCAGATGGATAGATAGATGGATAGATAGATAGATTGATGGATAGATAGACAGATAGATAGATAGATAGATAGATAGATAGATAGATGGGTAGATAGATAGATAGATAGATAGATAGTCAGATAGATAGATAGATAGATTGATGGATAGATAGACAGATAGATAGATAGATAGATAGATAGATAGATGGGTAGATAGATAGATAGATAGATAGATGGTTAGATAGATAGATAGATAGATAGATAGATAGATATCAAGTGGCTACCAACTCTCGAACCTGCGTTATCACGCTCGCACCGGGAAATTTTCGTGTATCCGATAAATAACTGAAGTGAAAAAAAATTTAAAAAATAAAAAAATAAAATGGCTGACATTCATTCTCGTTATTTTTTGAAGGAAATAAAAACAATTAAGTCTGAAATAAAATTTGGTTTCTTTTAGTTTCAATTCATTTTTATTTCCTGTTTAGAAACATTCAGCCGGAAAACAGCAGGAGCAACTCAGAATTAAAACATAATAAAGACTATTATCTACCTCTCCATACTTCATATATATATATATATATATATATATATATATATATATATATATATACTTATATATATATATATATATATATATATATATTGTCTTCCAATTTTCGGATTTTAATCATGTCAAATAACATTTCAATTCCTTTTGATGGATTGATTGTTGCTATTTCTTCTGATTAAAGGCAAAATAGATTCACTGACTGATATAATAATTAAGTGAATGATCTTGCGCTACGAAACAGATACTATCAAGAATTGTATAAGTCAACTGAATAAAAGGAATAATTATAAGATGGTCAACATTATGAATTTTGGAATATAACTTTTTGTCATTTATTCTCTATATTGCTCTGTAATTATATTGAGTTTCATAAATACGGATTGATATATAATAAGAAAATATATTTCTACAGATATATATATATATATATATATATATATATATATATATATATATATATATATATATATATATATACAAGCAAAAGTACCCGTCATTGACTGGGTTCAAAAACAGCCTACGGAAAACGGACTGATTTATGAAAGTATGATAGGTTATGAAAAGGAAGGGTTGTAAAAAGATAGCTTCGAATTTGAGGGTATCAAAACCAAAGCAAAATATGATGAAAGTAAAAATAAAATAGATAAACCCCATTATTTATTATACCATACCTGTTAACACTGAAAGACTTATCACAATATTCTGTGGATCTATATTAAAAAAAAATTGTTAAACTTTCTGACATATTTCCATTCTATGGATGTCAGGCGCGAACGAATACCCCATAATTTTATTATACCATATTTCTTCAAACTGAAACATAATTATCAACGTATACTTACGCAGATAGATATGAAAAGTCTTTATTAAAGTTTGTGCCTATTTCCATTCTATGGCGAACGCAGACCCCATATTTTTATTATACCATCTCTATTTAAGTTAAACATACTTATCAAAGTATTATTATGTACATCTATATCAAAAACACTTGTAAACGTCTTTTTTTAATTGTTAAACTTTTTATTTCCATACTTTGAGGACCAGGCACGAACTCAGACCCCACAATTTTAATGAACCACCATTCTTCCAGATCAAACATCCCCATTCCTGTGTCTCGATACATCTTCTATCATTATATGTAATCAGTTTTTTAAAATAGTCAACCATATAGGAACCTATTCGTGACCACACACACACATACACACACATTCAGCTTATATATATATATATATATATATATATATATATATGTATATACCATATATATATTTTATAAAATATTACAGCCAATAATATTTTGTAAGACCGATAATCACTGGATTTGCATATCAGTAGATTTATTGCATTTCATTATTCTGAATATATTATTTATTCGAAAGTAAACAGTTATATCTGGTCGCTACAAAACACCATCTCTTTAAGTCCATGGGACTTCATCAGGTGATCCTAAATCTTAGGCGCTATAGAAAGAAGGAAACAAAAAGTGCTCTCTTAAAAAAAAAAAACATAAAAGTAACGAACTCTCTCTACAAATAGCTTCTTTAAGAAAGCTAGCACCCCCACTTTTTTTAGAGAGCTCGCTACTTCCATAGTATTTTTTCGAAGAGCTCAATTTTTCTTTTTTTTTTTTTACTTTTTTCCCCTTTATTCTCTGAAGTCGAATAAACATTAAAAATATGTTGCTCTTGTTATTCAGCACTATCTAACAACCTCGTTGAGTTCATTAGTTCCTAATTTTGAATATCTAAAGGCTGGGGACAGTTATGTTCTTTTATCAAATGTTTATATATAACACTAGTATTATTTAGATGCATGGTTTTTCGCCTGGACAACGTTGTCGTTGTATGCATAATGTATGCATTATTTTCGGAGTTACATTCTCCCATAGAGCATTTGAATTTATACATTACATTGGTTTGTTCCAACGTTTTTATAGCCGGTGAGGAGTTGTTTCTAACCACAAGATTTTTTGTTCTAAACTTCTTGTAGTAAATAATAAATTTTATTTTAGAATTACTGTCAAAAGGCGTCAAGTATCTACGTATGATAATTTTAATTGCATTTTCCTCTATTCTGAAGTTAGGTGTCATTTGATTTTGATAAAATATATTAATGGAGTTTGCATTGCAGTGATTGCGAATATTATTATCATCATCAATGTAATAAAGAAAATGATTATTGATGAGTACTTGTTTAATGTTTTTTTATTTCAATGAGTAATGATTTTTTGTGGATGATATCATTTTAGCGCGATTAAATAATTTTTTTATTATGGCTATTTTGTACGTTCGTGGACACTCAATCTAAAAATTCAGGAGCCTTGAGTTTATGCTCGTTGTTTTTTTATATACAGAAGTGAATGCTCACAAAAGTACAAAATAACCATAATTAAAAATCTATTTAATCGCGCAAAAAAAAATATCATCCATAAAAAAGCACTACTCATTTAAATAATAAAACCATTAAACAAGTACGTCGAGCCTGCCTCTGCTTCATCGTTATGTTCATAGCAAGTGCTCATGTGAGCTTCAATCTATGGTTCCCCATTCCTCAAACTCTCACGAAAAACATTCGTCTGGCCAAAACCAATATCAATAATTTCCCACACACCTTGTCTCTGCCTAAACCTAAATGTAGATTCCACGAACAAAGCTTCTTTCTTAGAACTGCAGACATGTGGAACTCTCTTCTTATTGCTTGCTTTCCAGCTGACTACAATCTGATTGTCTTCAAGTCCAATTTAAACAAGTTCTTGATCAACCGTCCCCCTAAGTAATCCAATTTACAAAATTCCCACTATTGATATTTACTACGCTATAATCACATTGACTAATGTATATCCATTAACCCTTATCCTCGAGTGGCCTCCGGGCCATGATAAGTGGTGATTCCTGTGGACTATGTACAATATATATGTATATGATTAGATTTTTTGGAAAAAGAAATCCAGCATAGTGCCCAATTAAAAGGAAAATCCGAAATATAAGAGCGTATTTATATTTTGTATTTTGTGTACAAAAACTTAATAGATGAGACAAGTCATTGGTACCGTCGGTTTCAAGCCCGATATTTAGGACCGTTTAAGAAACCGACGGTACTAATGACTTGTCTCTACCAACTTTCTGTACACAAAATACAATATATATATATATATATATATATATATATATATATATATATATATATATATATACTCGTAGCCAAATTAAATATTGAAATGCTCATATCTTTGGTTCTATGGGACAAAACTACATGAAAATTTGCAGGCCTTTTCAAGGTTATAATACAATTCTATCGTTAACATTTTATGACAATTGGTTAAAAAGAACATATATTTGCAAACCAATGAAATATGCCCAAATTTACTTACGTTTGTATATATAGTGTCCTGGCAAGCCAGATTTAGTTTTTGATGAATTGAGCTTGTTTTGTTTTTGGGTTTTTTTTAATTTATTTATTTACCAGTGATGAAAAAAAACCGGACTAGAGTGTTCAATGTGTAGCCAGAGCAGTATATAAGAAATTTATAACTGTGAGTCCAGAATGAGTTTACATATTGTTTCAACTAGAGGAAGATCCTCAAAGAGAGGAAATATCCAACTAGCATCGTCAGAATTCATAGATGGACTATATAAACTCGTTCTGGACTCACAGTAATAAATTTCTTATATATATATATATATATATATTAATATATATATATATATATATATATATATATATATATATATATATATACGTGTCTGTGTGCGCACGTGTGTGCGCGTGTGTGTGTGTGCAATTACTTCATCTTAACAGACGTTAGCTATCTCAATGGTCATGACCATGCTCGCCGCAGTTGCCGGTCAAATCATCAGTGACACACAAACCATGCCCATAGGTCCGAAGGTGTCTTGTTCAGACCAGCAATTGACTTGCACAGTTTACCACATACGTGACAAACACAATCAAGTGTCCGCTTTTCAGCTCCCTGTGCCGACAGTGTGTGTGCTTTTTTGTGCTTAATATAAGCAGCTTTCGAGAGGAGCATCCGATCACAAACCTCACATTTCCAACTGTTCAAGGTATTCGGTAAAACTGAAACATTGCCTTTTCTAAATTTTCTCTTGGGCTCAGCATGATCGGCTTTTTCTTTTTTAAAAACTTAAGATCTACGTCCATTCGTGTCGGCATTTCGCTAGAGTTTCCCAGTTCTGAACAGGAATCGTGAAGACTTCAAGATCGTCTGTTGTGCAATCTTTTAAGTGCCTCTTTGGATCATGCTGAGAACGTTTTCCAGTCTTATGCTCGCCGTAAAAGAACTGCGTAGACAGCCTCACAGCCTCCTCCTAACAACATAAACTGCCCAGCACAACCAGTTCCTTATCACGATCGTTTTAATGCCCATCCGCTCAGCTTTCTTTAGAATGCCCGTGTCCGGTATAAGTTTACATGTTGTTTCAACTAGAGGAAGATCATCAAAAAGAGGAAATATCCAACTAGCATCGTCAGAATTCATAGAAGGCGCCACATGCTGCTGGAAAACAATTCATTTTATCTTGTATTTCAGCATCGTCAGCATAAAATAGTTTCCTATAATATAAGTGCCTGCTATTTAATATTCGTAATTCGTCTTGGGCATTTCTGATAGAATCCTTCAAATTTCTTTTACTACCGACGCTGTGTTGTCCAACACTTTTATGAATGAAGTGAAACAGAAAGAACACAGGTCGAGTAAACACTAATCTTAGTTTTAACAGAGATTCCCCCTACACAACACAGCCGCTTTTCTAGTATTGTAAATGCTTTGCTGGCCTTCTGAATGCGAAGACGTATTTTCAAATCCAGGGAACTATAGCCTTCATTTCCTCGCATAGATATTTAGTTCAAGGTATAAGATCATAAGATCTCTAGCTATGGTATAGCTGGAAATGTCTTCTCAATTATTAAATCATTTCTTTCTGATATGCTGTGCTGGCCTTCTGAATGCGAAGACGTATTTTCAAATCCAGGGATCTATAGCCTTCATTCCCTCGCATAGATATTTAGTTCAAGGTATAAGATCATAAGATCTCTAGCTATGGTATAGCTGGAAATGTCTTCTCAATTATTAAATCATTTCTTTCTGATATGCTGTGCTGGCCTTCTGAATGCGAAGACGTATTTTCAAATCCAGGGAACTATAGCCTTCATTCCCTCGCATAGATATTTAGTTCAAGGTATTAGATCATAAGATCTCTAGCTATGGTATAGCTGGAAATGTCTTCTCAATTATTATATCATTTCTTTCTGATATGCTGTGCTGGCCTTCTGAATGCGAAGACGTATTTTCATTCCAGGGAACTATAGCCTTCATTCCCTCGCATAGATATTTAGTTCAAGGTATAAGATCATAAGATCTCTTGCTGTGGTATAGCTGGAAATGTCTTCTCAATTATTAAATCATTTCTTTCTGATATGCTGTGCTGGCCTTCTCAATGCGAAGACGTATTTTCAAATCCAGGGAACTATCTCTGGAGACAGTGCTATCTAAGTACACAAATATGTTTAACACAGATGCGCCTTCATTCCCTCGCATAGATATTTAGTTGAAGGTATAGATCACCAGGTGCAAGGCTGATAATCAATTTCGTCTTCTTAATGCTGATAGTTTAGCCAAAGGCGCCACATGCTGCTGGAAAACAATTCATTATATCTTGTATTTCTTGTACTGAATGAGATACAAAATCAGCAGCATCTGCATAAAATAGTTTCCTGACTAACGTTTGTGGCTTGGTGTTAAATTTTCTTAGATTGAATACTTTGCCAGTAGTCCTAAAGCGGGGAAAGATGCCTTTATTGCGATCTTTAAATGCGTATGCAAGAAACATTGCGAAGTAAATGGAAAATAGAGTTGAAGTTGGTATATCGCCTGTTTCATGCCGTTGTCAACAACACATTCTCCAGATAATTATGCGTTAAATGCAACACGAACTTTTATGTTTCTATCGAGTACTTGAAACGCCTTGACAAAATGAAGGCGGACATCCAATTCTTCCAAGAATCCCTCACAAAGTTTCTAGAGTTGTTTTAATTTTTTTAATTTAAGATTGTTATTTCATCAACTCTAAATAACAATTATATTGATAATATATTTCATTAAATTTATTTGGAATTATTACTTCCGACATCGATTTTTCCTGGCTGTATATGTATGTGTATGTGTATGTAAATTCAGGAAAGTGTGATTGAACACGACATGGTTATTCTTTGTTGCGATTTTTCTGGAAATCTTTCCTATTTACCGAGCGTTTTTTTTTTATATCGGATGGCATGTTGTATAGAATGGCGTGCCAAATGTTATTGTCCAGCCATGGTTTTCTCAAGCGCTTTCTATCCGTGCATCCGATTATCGTCGGTTGTTTTTGTTGTTATTGTTGTTATTTTAGTTTTTTCTTTTCCTCTGAGGCTTAGTGCATTTTAACTTTTATTATTTTTTTATCATGAATGTGTTTACAGGATGGTTAGGGGTGAATTATTTTACTTTTTTTTATTTTTTACTGTACTTTTCTTCTCCTTCTTATATATATATATATATATATATATATATATATATATAAACAGATATACATATGTATATATATATGTATAGGACGAATGTTTATTTAAATAATCGTTCGGACAGGTTAATTTCGGCCACCGATTCCGTAGTCAAGGGGGTAGGACTGCCGACTGTCATCACGACGGTTCTAGGTTCGATCCTCGGCTTGGGAGAGGTGTTAGTCTAGCGGCACTGATGAGTTGTGATACAACGAAACAGGTCTGTATGTCGATGACTAAAATATATTTTATATATATGTATATATATGTATATGTATATATATGTATATATATTTATATATATATGTCAGGTCATGTCATATGCTACTGGTACCATGTAACCCAGTACTACCTGCCTCATGGTCGGGTCACCGGCGACTAAACTGGTTCCCCCACCAGACTTGTTTGGTGAGGATGGCGGCTAGTCTCCCTGAAGGATTAAAAACAAAACCTTCCAAAGGGCGAATGAACTCTTTTTCTGGGTCAACGGCCAACTAGCACCGTGTATATTTGTGTGTGTGTGTGTGTGTATATGTGTATTGGGGTGGAGAGGGCTCCCGTAAGCCGTGGTGAAGACAACCTTTCTAGGAGAAGCAAATCTCTGATTTAAAAAACCATAAAGCGGAAGACCATTACCCGCATTAAGCTGGTCTGCAGTTTAATTTGTTGCTGGCTATTTTGCTCTTGCTTGTTGCTGGATCTCAACATTTTGAACCGAGAGAGAGACTTAGGTGTCGTACAAAGCTAAGACTCTGTAACATCATCTTTGTATAGATACTCCCTCAGTATTTGGGCTCATGGATTATAAATGTCTGAGGGAGTGGCACTCGTCTGACAAGACGTTGCAATCATCATATACATATATATATATATAAATATATATATATATATATATGTATATATATATATATATATAAGTATATATTTAAATAAGGGGGTGGTCATCAATAATGTGTATTTTTTAACATTATTTTATTATTCCGTGTTTAGATCATTGTAATAAAGTTTTTAAATCACTGGAATCGTTTTTAACGCGTTTCAGACGTTCTGTGCAGCGTCCTCTTCAGAAAGAAATTAAAATGTTTAGAATATATTCAAGATGTGTTAAAAACGTAAAAGAAAATTTTCGTAGTTCATTTGAAATGTTTCCGAGAGGTGGAGGTGTGTGTAAATGATTCTACGTTTCATTCGTATGTTCAATTTTTATTACTGTTTCATTGGGCTGGACTGTGGTCACTGATGTCTTATATTTCTCTCTCTCTCTCACTCTCTCTCACTCTCTCACTCTCTCTCACTCTCTCACGCTCTCTCTCTCTGTTTGTATTTATCTTTCCTTGTTTTTTCTCATTTTTTTCCTTTTTTACTCTTACTTGAGTTAGGTGCATAGGGTAAGATGTGTGTGTGTGTGTGCGTGTGTGTTTTCTTTTATTGGTTTGAAGAATGTATGTTCTGTTTTATAGTATTATAAAGTTATTTGCTTCCCTAGGAAGGTAACTGTGATCCAAGGTCGTTACTATTGTGTATGTGTGAGGAGGGGGGAACCAGCTCCTCTGAAATAAGGGTAGGGGTGTTTTCATTCAATTTTCATATTTATTTTTTGGATTCTTAGATTTTAGTATTGTGATTTTTCGTTTCAGTCTTAGACTGTTCGGGTATTCTTAATATTATGTTTGTTTAGATAAAGAGGTGTATGTATCAATATATATTTTTAATGTTTCTATTCATTTGTCTCCCCATGTGGGAATGGCCAGACCCAGGATCGATTCTTAGTGTGGGGAAGATCTCGTCCCCAGAGGAGAGGGGTCACTTGGAGAAGTATAGGCATGGGAGGAGAGATGATAGAGGGGGATGATAGTTATCTCAGTCATGAAGGATTTGTCCTCCGATGACTGAGGGGGGAGTGAGGTGTTGGAACAGATATTACACTATGGTTCTGTGTGTTTCTTACTGTTGTTTGTTTCGAGGTTAAGTAGGGTTGGTATTGTACAATGTGTTGTATTAAGGATAGGGGTGGTATGTCTGTGTGTGGCTGTATGCGTGTGTGTGTGTGTGTGTGTTTTAATGTGTCGGTTCTGATTTATGGGTGGGTGTGTATATGTATGTGCATGCGAGTGTACCTTGCATTTCATGTTTTTGTGTGATGATATTAGGCTCTGTTCAGTTCGGGAGTGAATCTTGTTATGAATTTTTTTTTCCTGTGTAAGTAAATAAAAATAATTATCTGTTTGGAAGATTGGCATTATTTTGAAGCTGTTTCCACTGCATGTGTGTACGTGTTTTGAAACATAGAGGTGTCTGTTATCTGCAATTTTGATGTTGCTCTAATGTATATTATGTTGCTCTTATGTGCTCTTATGTATATATATATATATATATATATATATATATATATATATATACGCACACACACACACAGCAACACACACACATATATATATATGTCTATATACGCAGACACGCACACGCACATACACACTCTCTCTCTCACACACACACACACACACACACATATATATATATATATATATATATATATATATATATATATATATATGAAATTTAAAACCAGATATACTCAAAAAACAATTTTCCTGGGTAGTGAATCTCTCACTAGTAATCCGAACGTGAAAGAGAACTCCTTTTAAGAAACAAAATGTCCAGATTTATAGTTCCAATGGCTTAAATTTTAAAATGTGAAAAATTCGGTTGACAGCTCTACATTCTATTGTGTGTGTATTGAGCTTATTTGGTTTTGATTAATTCATTAATGTATAAATATTAATATATATATTAAATTGAAGTTTACCTCTGATTATATAGAGTAAACATTTCTTTTACGCTGTATATATATATATAATTATATATATATATATATATGTGTGTGTTTGGGGGGGGTGAATTACACCGGAAGTCTATAAGAGCAACGTTTAATTTAATGTATTAATACTTTAAAGGAACATTGCTCATAATACTGTAGATATAATATAAGCTCATTAGTTTTATTTATTATAGAGCTATATTTATATTGAGGATAAAGATTGATAATTGTAATTTATATATATATATATATATATATATATATATACGTATAATAAATTAGCCTGATTACGTATTTAATAAAGCAAACCAATCAAGACAGAGCTAGCAGTACACGGTGAAGGCTAGCCATTCATTTATTAATAAAAGATGTGGAATAAAACTTACGTATCATCAGATCCAAAATGAAAGAACGAGAAGAAAAATAAAGACAAACCTAGGCATTTCGGAGATCAGAAGAAACACCAGCAGTATATAAATATATAAAAATAATAACCGGCCTAAGAAAATTTAGGACAAAAATAAAAAAACATAAAACATGCGGATACACACCTAAACCATCTCTCTCTCTCTCTCTCTCTCTCTCTCTCTCTCTCTCTATATATATATATATATATATATATATATATATATATATATATATATATATATATATATATATATACTAGAATAAATCGAAACTTTTAGCGTATCGGTATCGGAATTGAAAAATTATCCATATTTTCCGATGTCAAAACAATTACTTTGGCTATCTGTTTTAATCGATTTTTTTTTAGTAGGAATAAAATTACAAATATTTATTGGTTTTAAACCATCAGTAAAATTAAACTCTGTACTTCAAGCAATTAAAGATATTGTTTTAAATTTGCTTGTTGTAATAATAAAATAATAAATATTTATTGATTTTAAAGGTTAATTCCACTAACCCCCCACCCCGCAAGTGAAAATGGTTATATATATATATATATATATATATATATATATATATATATATATATATATATATGTCAGTGATGGACGACTATTTTCGTAGTTGTGATATTAGGTTGTGGAGGGGTGTTAACTTTGGATGAAATAAAATTGTCCATACTTTAATCAGATTCATTCGATTATCGATTTTCGATATTCACCGGAAGGCATTCTGATAACATACTCTCTAAGAACACTACCAGACACATAATATATATATATATATATATATATATATATATATATATATATATACTACTTCATTTACTCACATAATTTTAGGAAGTAGTATATATATATAGTGTTCATTTATTATTATTCATTTACTCACATAAAATTAATATACGAAAGTATAATTTATGCGTAAACTTTAAGTATTTACTACAAAAGTGCTCAATACGTATGTAGAGCTAGTTAGTAAGTTACAAAATATATATGGCCATTAAGCTACACTGAATATTCCGCGTTTCATCCACTCTAGGATTCTTCAGGCATACGCATAAACCTGAAGAATCCTAGAGAGGAGGAAACACGGAATATTCAGTGTAGCTTAATTGCCATATATATTTTATAACTTACTATATATATATATATATATATATATATATATATATTAAGTAATGTGATTGATAATTTAAAATTTAAAAATCAAATTATAATTAAATTAAAATAAAAAATCCGTTTCATAAGAAGGAACAATAACAAAATCAATTATCTGTACGATCGTTTCGGAAAACAATGCTTTTTATTGTGGTATACATCAAGTTACGTAATAATTAAATTCATTCAAATTACAATAATTACATATAGTTTTTTAATAAGCAAGGTCTCCTCGTCAGCAAATTTTTAAGGGTTTTTATTGGATTTAAAAGACACCATAAATAAACCTAGCATTAAAAGTAAGGCAGATGAATCTTTTAATTTTTCGCTTTTTGAAATCAGGAACTATGGTTAAATTACTCATTTAGATCTTTGCTATAGCTTTTTATCTTATTGAAATTATATATATATATATATATATATATATATATATATATATATATATATATATATATATTGTCTTTGAAGTGTTTTTAAAGTCGTAAAAACTATTAAAAAAGGCTTGGGTTGGAAGTTATTTTTTTTTAGTATATCAATTAATTTCTATAATCGTTAAACTATTTTACCTACATGAACAAACACTAGTACCAATGTTCGTAAAATGATCATCAGTTGTTTTGGGGATTTAAAACCATAACAGTATATCAAACTAAAGCTGCCCAGCTGTCTTGATCAAACACCCACCTTCTCAGCATAAATGTCAACGAATGATGAAGGCTAACCAATTACTATCATTTTAAAAAGTATTTTTTGATTGTGTCCTCCGACGAAACGCTAGTTAGTAGATAATTACATTTAAAAAATAATGTATATGCCGCTCCCCATATGGGCATGCCAAATTGGTGAAAGGGAAAATTATTCTCAACTCGCATTTATCAGCTGGTGATATAATCAAGTTCTTGTTATTCGCTAGGTGTTTCAAAGCATCTATGTATCTCTTAGGAAATACAGTTTCATATGGATGAGTAACTGCAACAGAAATGACACCCTGTATGAAACCTTTTTGAAAATCCGTATCTTCATGTTTGTAATATACATATATATATATATATATATATATATATATATATATATATATATATATATATATATATATACAGGGTGACCCCCCCCCAAAAAAAAAAATGTAGATAATTACATTTAAAAAATAATGTATATGCCGCTCCCCATATGGGCATGCCAAATTGGTGAAAGGGAAAATTATTCCCAACTCGCATTTAGGTAAAAAATGCACTTTTGGAAATAATTAAATTCATTCAAAACGTATCGCAAAAACAAAAACAAATAAAATCTATATATATACAGGGTGACCCCCCCCCCCCCAAAAAAAATGGGCTCCAACTCTAATTAGGCCCTGTTTCTTAGTGCTTTGTCCGAATGAAATGAAACTTTGTTAATAACTAGTTTATTATATTCAAAACATCACATCAAAACACTACGGTCTTTGGCCTTTATTTCTCCGTTCTACAGCATATATTCTAGATGGCCTCCATTTAGCTTTTTTTTTGGGGGGGGATCACCCTGTATATATATATATATATATATATATATATATATATATATATATATATATATATATATTACAAACATGAAGATACGGATTTTCAAAAAGGTTTCATACAGGGTGTCATTTCTGTTGCAGTTACTCATCCATATGAAACTGTATTTCCTAAGAGATACACAGATGCTTTGAAACACCTAGCGAATAACAAGAACTTGATTATATCACCAGCTGATAAAGGTGGTGGTATAGTATTATTAGAAAAAGAGGAATACCTGGAAAAAGTTTCCACATTGTTGGCAGACAACAACACTTACACCAAAACTGATTTAAAGACAGTAAATCGAAGTGTTGAGAATTTCAACCAATCTTATAAAAAACTTATAAAAAACAATAAAATTTGGATGTCGTACATTGAATACCACCCCAATGTTCCGTCACTATATGGCCTCCCCAAAACTCACAAACCAGATATCCCTATGCGCCCTATAATATCCAGCATCGGTTGTGCAACACACAAAATTTCACGTGCAATATCCAACATTTTGACTCCACTACTGGGCACTATCAACACCTCCCACATAAAGAACTCCGGAGATTTACTTAATAAAATAAAAAACATTAATGTACAAAATAAAACTATACAGAGCTTAGATATAACATCATTATATACTAAGAAATGCTTGAATTTCCTCCTTAAACACTTAAAAAAATCTAACATTGGCTTACCTTTTCCTACCGACACTCTTATAAAAATCATCTTAGTTGAGTATTAGCTTGCCTTTTCTTAGAATTCCTAGAATCTGGTCCTTTCAAATTCAGATTTCCTCCAAACACAGAGTATTTTATTGACGACATTTTAATTTTTCTTTTTTTTTTCTTTTTTTTTTTACAAGGGTGTCACCACTTATCAAGGCCCAGATGCCACTCGAGGATAAGGGTTAATAGGTATACATTAGTCATTGTGATTTTAGCATAGTAAACAGTAGGGAATTTTGTAACTTGGATTACTTAGGGGGACGATTCAATTAGAACTTGTTTACATTGGACTTTTTCTTTTTTTTTTTCATAGGTATCAAATCATTATCAAGGCCAAGAGGCCACTCAAGGATAAGGGTTAAAGAGTGTACAGTAGAAATTGGACAATATAATAATCATTAGTAATGAAAATTTGTTAAATTTGATAACTTATATGGAACGGCTCATCAAGAACTTATTTACGTTAGACTTGAAGGCGACCATATTGTAGTCAGCAGGAAAGCAGGAAAACGGAAGACAATTCCACGGGTGTTTCTTCCTGAAAACACGCGCATAAATATAATTAGAGACAAATTAGACTCAATCGAACATTCCATAAAGTTTACCTATGAAACAGAAAACAATAACTTATTACCTTTTCTTGACATACTTATTATAAAATCCAATAATAAACTATCCTTCAAAGTTCACCGCAAAACTACACACAAAAATAATTACATACATTTCTATTCACACCATAATGATAATAAAATAAAAACAGGGATGATAATTGGTTTCTTCTTACGCGCTTTCAGAATTTGCAGTCCTGAATATCTGGACGAAGAATTCAAATACCTCACAAACATTTTGAAAACCTTGCAATATCCGACATATTTCATATTGAATGCTAAGAGAAAAGCCACACAAATATTTTCCAGAATAAAAACATATACACCAGACCTTTCTCTCATAAACAAACATCTTTTACCTACACACACCAATAATACAATAATCTATAACACACTAAATAAACTAAAAATTCATATCGTACAAACCACATCACTAACCATAAGACATATATTAAAAACTACGAAACATCTCCATAACAAACCAGTTCTAATGGGATATATACACTATTCCTTGCCAAAATTGCCATCATAAATACGTTGGTGAAACCCACCGTAAATTGGAAAAAAGGCTCAGTGAACATAAAAGAGATATAAAAAATAGCAATTCTCTAAGTGCATTATTCTCTCATTCATTGCAGCATAATCACACCTTTGACTTTAAACAAGCAAAAGTAGTTAAATTTGTTTCAAATAAACCGCGACGGAGACTTCTTGAATCTGCGTTTATCGCAAATTCAAGCACAATTAAACAACGTGCAGGTTTCTATAATGTAGCGCCATTAATAAGTAAACTTTTATTAAAAGAACATTATTTAACTGTAGACCCAGGTTAACCTTCTCACACAATTCAAACACTCCCTGTAATAATTAATACACATAATCTCAATCAATAAATTACATAACAAAAAACACTCATTTCATTTCTGTTACAAACCTATATTTGAATTTCAACAGATATATCTTTTGTCCAGTAAGAATATTAACTGCGTTCATATTTTTTAAACTTACATTAACGACTATATGACGTCACTAAAAACTAAAATTTCCCTCTCTTTAAGAGCGCCAGCCCCCCCTCCTTTTGGAATTTCCAACGTATTTTTCCGTTTTTCTAAACTAAAACTGCGTCACACTTTGCACGTGAAACATTTCCAAATATTTTGTACTAGTATTTTTTGTTTCTTAATCTCATTCATCCAGAGGAAGTCTCGAAATAAAGATCATGAATGAACACATCATACGGTTTGTTCCTTTTTATTTCTCTATTTTGTCGGAATACTATTTCCATTATTTTCATCATATATATATATATATATATATATATATATATATATATATATTGACCAAAAGAAAACAGGCCTCGTGTACATTTTATGTGATATCCTCATTATTTATTCACCGATTGCCCTTATTTCACAGGACATGGCAGACTCAACAACCGTGAGTACACCAAGACCCCGTTGGGAGCTGGGACAAAGAATGCACTGTGTTAAATTTTACTACAAGACAGGCTTGTTTAAGAAAACCCAGGACAGTTTCATGCGTCAGTTCGAATGTGAAAAGGCTCCATCTAAAGGCAGAATTCAGAACTGGGTGGATCACTTCGAGAAGTATGGGACGCTGGAGAACCTCAAAGCTGCAAGACAGATCCGTCCAAGCCACATGGGACGTCTCCAGAAGCGAACAGCCGAGCTAGTCGAAAGAGTGAGAGAGTCTCTCCGGCAGAGTCCGAAACGCTCTGTGCGTAAGCGAAGTCAGTCCCTCACTGCAGACACTTACAGCCTCAGACAAAAAGCAGAGGAGGGCTATGTAGTCAAGATGCTCGAGAAGATCGAGGGGACACCAAGTTTCCTTAACCCCCATTTAGACCTCAGATGAAGCCCACTTTCATCTTGATGGAAAAGCGAACTCCAAGAAAAATGTGTTCTGGGGGTTCTCCAAACCCAATGAAATAGACACCAAGCCCCTGCACACTGTAAGAGCAGGGTGCGGGCTGCAATATCGGCCAGAGGCATCATCGGACCAATCTTCATCGAAGAATCTGGCGGAGCTGTGACAGTCACCAAGAAGCGGTATGTGGAGGTCCTCAAAACCTTCAAGAGTGAGCTCCAGACCATCTACCCGTCGCTCATGAGAAAGTTCTGGTTCCAACAGAACGGAGTAAGTAATCACACCTCAAACCTGTCCCGAGATTGGCTGAAAGATAACTTCGGAGGCCGAGTGATCAGTCTCAAGACTGATTTTGAGTGCGCACCCCATAGCCCGGACCTAAGCCCCCCAGATTTTTTCTTTGGGGCTATCTAGAGGATGACCTCCAATCTGTAGTGGAATGGGGACGAAAATGGATGGTCACATTCAATGCTGCCAAGACTAAGCTTGTTTCCTTCAATAACTACAAAAAACCTTCTCTACCACCAATAGCAATGGCCAAAGACTCTTTATTTGAAAGCACATCTTTTAAATTTCTTGGCCTAACGTTCACAGGAAACATGAAAAGGTAGGTTCTCTCTACCGTGCTAGAAAGTTACTGACGTCTGAAAGTATCCTGTACCTCTATAAGGGCACCAGTCGCTCATGTATGAAGTATTGCTGTCATATTTGGGATGGTGCATCTTCTACTAGTCTCTCACTCCTGGACAGGGTTCAAAAGAAAGTCACCAACCTGATAGGTCCTGAAGTGTCATCCAAGCTTCAGCCTCTGTCCCATCGACACAATGTAGCATCCCTCTGCATGTTCTACAAGTACTTTAACGGTGAATGTTCCGACGATCTGCAAGCACTTGTACCCCCTCTACGTAAATACACCCGACAAACCCGACAAGCAACTAAATCCCACCCTTTCACAGTAGAGATCCCTACATGTAAGAGAGCCTTCTACTCCAGTAGTTCGCTCCCAGAACCGCTAGACTTTGGAACTCTCTGCTAGGTTCCTGCTTCCCCAACTGTACTGACATGCAGAAGTTCAAGTGTAACGTGAATCGACATCTTGTTGCTCAACTCTCCACCTAGTACCCCTGTAGCTTGTGTCCCTAATAGTAGCCCCCCCTACATCAAAGTGGTAATGTGCCTTGTTAGGGGGCGGAAAAAAAAAGAAAAAATCTTAAGGACAGAGTCTATGTAGGGAAACCCAGAACCATCACGAAACTCAATGAAACCATCAGGGAGGAAGATGAGAGCCATTACCAATTCCGTTTGTAAGAACGTCATGGACAACTTCGTGCTGCGCCTCAAGACATGCACGGAGCTAAATGGAGGCCATCTAGAATATATGCTGTTGAAGGGAGAAAAAAGGCCAAAGACAGTAGTGTTTTGATGTGATGTTTTGAATATAATAAACTAGTTATGACCAAAGTTTCATTTCATTCGGACAAAACACTAAGAAACGGGGCCTAATTAGAGTTGGGGCCCGTTTTTTTTTTGGGGGGGGTCACCATGTATATATATCGTACTTTGGGGTAATTGCAGCGTCCGGGGATAATTGGGCCAACTAGCTAAAAGTGCTCTTTTGTTTGGCAACCTCGAATATAAAGAGCAATTTCTTTAGTTGGCGCAATTACCCATGGATTAAGCGCGATTACCCCAAAGTACGTTATATATATATATATATATATATATATATATATATATATATATATATATAAACCTATCCTGCCTTGACAGAGTACAAAATAGACTTCGTGGCTTAGTGGGGGATGCCCTTTTCTCTACCCTGCAACCTCTCTCCCGCAGAAGAGACGTTGCGAGCCTATCCTTGTTTTATCGTTATTTCCATGGCAGGTGCTCGTCTGAACTCCAATCTCTGGTCCCCCCTCGCCAATCTTTCACGAAAAACACCCGTCTAGCTGAATCCACTGTAAAAAATTTACCCCACTCTATATCTGGGCCTAAATCAAAACGCGGATTCCATGAACAAAGCTTCTTTCTTAGAACTGCATGCCTGTGGAACTCTGTTCCGTCTGCCTGCTTCCCTCCGGACTACAACTTGGATGTCTTCAAGTCCAACGTTAACAAATTCCTAATGAACCGCCCCGTTAAGTAAACACTTCATCAAATCTCCACACTAAGGTAATGTACTTGCAATAACCCTTATCCCTGAGTGGCTTCCGGGCCTTGAGAAGTGGTGATCACTGTGTATATATATATATATATATATATATATATATATATAATTGTGTGTGTATGTGTGTGTGTGTGTGTGTGTGTGTGTGTGTGTGTGTGTGTGTGTGTGTGTGGTTTTTATTTGCAGCTTTGCAACTTTGACGAAGATGAAGTTCCATAAATGTTTGTTATTTTCTTTGATGGGATGGGAATCTTAGACATGTTATAAAAAATTCTTGTCATGTGTTTTTGCACATCTGTCGAGGAGGGGGACGGGTGTAGCAGCCCGTCCTCGCCATGTCTAATAAACATAATTATTATTTTAATTCATTGGTGGGAACGAAACGAAGACCTTGCGGCTGACTTAGTTCCGAGTATGTCGACGTCAGCAATGTTTTACTAAATAAAGAAGTGTCGACAGTTTGTTTTGGATGAAGGGCGCAGGACGGGGGTAATGGGCATTGATATGTTTTTCTTTCTTTCATGGGTGTTGTTTTTGTTTTGTCATTGTGTGTGTGTGTGTGCGTCGGACATCTTGAATTGAAAGCATAGTTTGGGGTTTAAATAACTTGTTACATTTTTCTTGAAAGCAAAATAGAATAAAAGAAGCAATCAAATATATAAATATAAATAAAAACATGACAAAATGAAACGCCAGATAATAAAGTTTGCTTTGGAAAATTCTTACGCCATATCAACTCTTTTTGGGTTATTTAAAAAAAAACGTTTTATAACATTTTCACCCCAAACAAGGCACATCGATATAGGGGACTCTACAATCAGGGACATAAGTAACTGGGGTACTATGTAGGGAGTTGGGCAGCAAGATGTCGGTTAACGTTACACTTGAACTTCTACATGTCAGTACAGTTGGGGAAGCAGGGTCCAGGAAGAGAGTTCCAAAGTCTAACGTTTCTGGGGAAGAAACTATTGGAGTAGAAGACTCTCTTACATGTAGGGATCTCTACTGTGAAAGGGTGGGATTTAGCTGCTTATCGGGTCTGTGCGGGTATTTACATCGAGGGCTAGTAAGATTAGACCCTTAGGATCTATCAGCCTAAGGTTATAAATTTTACCAAAAACTCACAAAGCGGGTATCCCTTTAAGGTCAATTTTATCTATAGTAGGGTCATCACAGCAAAAAGGTGTAAAATTGATCTTAAATATTTTGCAAACAGTATTTTTTTATTAAATTCAATTTTCACCCCAAACAAGGCACAGTGCCACTTGGAAGTTTGGGGCTACTATCGGTATGCAAAGGTATTATGAATGAAGATGAGTATCAAGATGTTTGTTCACATTACAATTGAACTTCTGCATGTCAGTACAGTTGGGAAAGCAGAATCCCGGAAGGGAGTTCCAAAGTCTAGCAGTTCTGGGGAAGAAACTATTGGAGTAGAAGGCCTTACATCTAGGGATCTCTACTGTGAAGGGGTGGGATTTAGCTCCTTGTCAGGTCTGTCGAGGGGATTCACGTCGAGGAGGTACAAGTGTTTGCAGTTCGTCAGAGCATTCACCGTTAAAGTACTTGTAGAACAGGCAGAGGGATGCAATTTAATACTAAATCGAGGCATTTGGTAAAAATCTCTCACGATTGCATTTCTTTATGTCTTCCAATATCTTTTTTTTTTTTTTTTTTTGGTTTCGTTGTTATTTTTATGGCATATCAATCTTTCGAATTATTTAATATAAGCGTTAGTACTTGTTAGTTTTATTCTTGAAAGCTGGATCAGGGTTTTTTTTTTAGTTTTTAAAAAGCGAGATGAACCTAAGAAGGAAAATATATTATTTTGAACAAAAAAAGGCATGTGTTTAGGTCTAAGTTAAATTAAACGAATTTCAATAAATATGCGTTCAGAAATGGAAGAAGGCGATAACAGACTACGATATAAAAAAAAATTAGCACCGACAGCAATTGGATGCAAGTAAATAGATTACTTCATCATATAAGCACATAAATTTAATAGCAACTTAAGCATTTTGCATAAAATTCCCCAAATAAAATGAATTTTTAAAACAGTAGTTACTAAAGTTCCTTACTTCTGGCTGTAAAATATTAAAGATCCATTTTCCAATCTTGTGTTGGATCGAGGATTTTATTTAATTTTTAAAACGCGAGATGGGCCCAAGATGGAAAATATGCGATTTTAAACAAAAGGATCCGAATTAGATTAACATGTTTTTTTTTCGATGGTTAAACGAATCCCAGCGTGTATACAACAAATATGCTTTCAGAAATGGAAGGAGGCGATAAAAAATATGATACACAAAATAAACACTGATCTCAATTATCTCTAAAATAGGGACGCAAATAAATAGGTTACTAATATCATATGAGCAACTTTAGAATTTTGCATACAATTCGCAAAAGAAAATGAATCTTTTAAAACAGTAGTTACTAAAGTTTGGCTGTAAAATATTAAAGATCCATTTTGCAATCTTGTGTTGGGATTACCCTGCGATAAACAGAATGGACTTTAAGGGGATATCGACTTCATGAATTTTATGTAAACCACAGTCTTGGGCGGATAGAGCCTGTGGTATGATACTATCGCTTCCCTGGGTAAGGTTACTTGGTTGAGGAACGTCTTGGGAACGCAACCAGCTCCCCGGGTGTTAGACACGATATCCAACAATATCTAATGATAGGCACATGTTGGAAACATCAAGAAAAACGGGTCGATATGTCGTCGGCTATAACTGTCTGGCATGGGTCGCTTCTTGTGTGTTCATTGCGTCGTTACAGGCAGCTTTCTGTTGTCGCATTAATAGGGGGAACTGCAAGCTGAAATCGAACACTTGTACAAAAATAGCGAACAAATGCATTTTAATAAAAAAAATATATATAATTTATTTAACAGTTTACAAGTAGGAAGCATATTTAGTCGGCCCATTGCGTGCACACCAAACTACTATATCCTCCGCGTATGGGGTGCAAGCTTCAACTGTTTGAAACAATACAGCCATATTTCAGTTCTCTCTTTCTTCATTGAAAGAGAGAGAAAGAGAGTGAAAGAGAGAAATAGAGAAATAGAGATTGAGAACGAGATAGCGAGAGAGAGAGAGAGAGAGAGAGAGAGAGAGAGAGAGAAATGTGTTTTAGGCAATCTTTGTGTTTCAAATTATAATGTCAACATAGTTTAACATTTATTGTGCTCTGCAATCATAAACACCTGCCAATGTTCGTGTGCCGACAGTTTTAACCTTTAAGAAAAATGTGTCCGCACTAAAATGTGTGTGTGTTTTCTTCCACATAAGTGCAGGCCAAGTTAGGCACAAGGTTTATTCATTTGTGAGCCCCCAGATCCCTCAAAAGAGGCTACGTCATTGTGCCACAGTGGGTCTAATCTCACTGGCGACAATCGAAAGAAATACTTCACTTTTCACCTGTTTGATTAGAGAATTTGGTTTCTAAAAAAATCTGTTACATCATGAGTTTCGACAGAGCTCAATTTTATACATTTTTCTGCGTCATACAATATGACAAACATTTTGTCGACATAATCATAATGAGTTAACAACTCCTGATCCTTTATCTAGGGTTTGTTATTAAAACAGATTTATTTTGCTGCAAATTTTTTTATGACAACAAAATTCATGGCATTTAAACTCTAAATGAGATTTCATACTGGATGCAGTAAAATAGCGATATTTACAAGAAGAAAAAAAAAGAAGTTTACGACTCCCAAAGTTCGTTCTAGAATATCGCAAGGACCCCTGGGGCAGTGGTTAGTGTACTCGAAAATTGCAATATTAAAAGGTATATTTTCCTGGAGATTGAAGGTTCAATTTTCAGTGCAAGTGACCGAAAAATACATGTGCGAATTACTTAGCACCTCTATCCAGTCATGGCTGACAGAACAAGAGCAAGCTACCCCCGTGAAATAAATAAAGAGTTCTGTTCGAAATTCCGGTCATACAGAATGCTTAAACATGATATTTTGATTAATACAGATTGCGTGTATATTATTATAGAATCAATAATCAATTGATTATTATATATTACGAGGAATAATTTGCCCGGTGAACTAATTCGCAAAAAGAATGAAAAAAAATTGTCGTTCATCAAATTTAGTCTATGTTTGCTGATAATATCACTTCAACTGATATTTGGGTTCGACAATTAATGCCTTGGAAAGGTCACTTCTGATTAATTTTAGTTCTAAGACATATCTAAGAACACTGCCAGACACATAAAATACCTTAGCGTGAAATTTTCAAAAGGTACATTCAGCCGTTTCGGAACCTACGAGGACAGATACTCACACACACAAAAACTGAATTATATATATATATATATATATATATATATATATATATATATATATATATATATATATATATATACATATTCAGTAATGTGATTGATAATTTAAAATTCAAATTAGAATTAAATTAAAAATCCGTTTCACAAGAGGGAACAACAACAAAATCAATGATTTGTACGATCGTTTCGGAAAACAATGTTTTTATTGTGGTAGACATTAAGCCACGGACAATAATTTTTACATATAGTATTTTTAACAAACAGAGTTTCCTCATCAGCAAAAGTATTGGGAACGGTTTTTAATATATGTAAAAGACACCATAAATAAACCTAGCATTAAAAATAAGGCAGATGTATCTGGAAAAATGGCTTAATGTCTACCACAATAAAAACATTGTTTTCCGAAACGATCGTACAAATTATTGATTTTGTTGTTGTTCCTTCTTGTGAAACGGATTTTTAATTTTATTCTAATTGGAATTTTAAATTATCAATCACATTACTGAATATTAAATTAGCTCTAGGATATTTACCTATCGAGCTTATTATATATCTAAATTACAACGAGCACTTTTTCTTTTCCTGTATTTTAATTAAATTAGTAATTTTACTATTACATAAAAATACACTCTGCTCTTTAGACTATTGTTCTAATCTCCTTTAAATTATATATATATATGTGTGTGTGTGTGTGTGTGTATGTGTGTGTATGGTCGTGTGTGCGCGCATGTGCGTGCATGTGTGTGTGTTTGTGTGTGTTGATCTACTATTGATTACAAATAGTTATCATTAAGCCGAATATAGGAATTAAGAAATAGAATTTGTTTCAAATCCTCTCGGCATGTTGTTTATCATCAAGCAGAATTATCTATTTGGTAAGTTTACTCTCACACTGACATTAATATCAAAGCGTACTTCTTCTATTGAAAAACTATTTAAACAAAATTCTTAATGCACACGTGCTTGTCTCTTTCTTTCCAACATTGGCTAGCTGGTAGTCAGTAAAATGAAAGTATTCCCCGTTAAAGATTGTTTATAGACCTATTCACAGTAAAGTTATTAAAGTTATTGTATCCACAGTAAAATAAATTTATTACAAGTGTGGTGTACTCGGGCTTCTGTGTGACATGGAGGGTTGTATAGCGAGTGCATACAAAACAGGTATGTTTCAATGAGGGAAGCAAACCGTGTACATGTTATATGCTCGTCTATGTAATATTCGTTGCGTGTGTGTGTGAGGGGGGTGTGAGTGTGTGTGCGCGTACTTTTAATATATGCAATGAACAGATATAGATACTAGTGATGGGACGATTCCAATATTTTCCCGATTCCGATACAATTCCCGATTCCGATACAATTACCGATCCCACTACAATTACCGATTCCGATTCTGATTCTTTATGAATCTCTAAATATTTAACCATAAGTGTTATTTTGTCCCGATGACACCTATTAAAGGAATAGGTTTTAGCATCAGAAAATGGGTTCAAATGTTTCCGATTTCGATACTGATTCCGATACTGATTCCGATACCCCCCCCCCAAAAAAAAGCTCCGATTTTTTTCCGATTCCCGATTCCGATTAATCGTCCCAACACTAATAGATACCTTCAGCAATAGTTCCATAAACGGGGCAAATGGCACCATTGTCTGCTTTTCCAGACAAGAGAAGGTCATGCCTTTTTGGTCGGAAGCATCCCTAGATTGTATATGATGAGTTTCTGAAAATGTAACTCATTTTCAACCCCGACAACTCAAACAACCAAATTGTTTTTCCACATTTACATTTATTTCTGCTGCGACTTTTTTGTTTTGACGTTGCACGCCATTCCTTTGCCAAAGCTTACATATTAATGTCTTTCCAGTTGAATGCTTCCATAGCTGAACGATTCCCAACAAGCTGAAAAGTCGACTGTCCCATCTACTCGTTTCCACTCGTTCGCTCAACACTCCTGACTAACTCCCAACTGATTCCATATATTCCCAAAACTATATCATTACGTCATTAACTCCACGTGACCAAAGACACAAATCAAATGATCTACATTCGTCACGCATTTTGTTTATGTTCTAATATCCTTTTCTATTAAAATATTTAGTTTTTATATATTTAAACTCCAATCTTGTTATTGTTTATAGAATCAAGTCAAGTTAAATTCGTAAAACGTCATGTAACCATATTTGTCATTGAATTGCATTTTTCTATTTAAAACAAATCTAATTCCATCTGCACAATAATAATCTTCTGGCCCAAATATTTCTGCAATGCTCCGGGTGTGCTAATTTGCTACAATAGAATTTACGTTGAATTTTAAATTAGCACTGTGATCTATTATTTAATTATTAGAATTATTTTTGAGATAATTTGTATATTTTATTTATTTATTTGCGGACTAACATCTTTTTCTACGAAAGCCAGAGGAATAGGTTTTTTTTTTTACTAAGGTCAGAGGAACAGTTTTTTTACGAAAGCCAGAGGAATAGTTTTTTTACGAAGGTTTGAGGAATAGTTTTTCTTTTACGAAGGTTAGAGGAATAGTTTTTTTCTTTTACGAAGGTCAGAGTAATAGTTTTTTTTTTGTTTTGTTTTTACGAAAGCCAGAGGAATATTTTTTTACGAAGGCCAAAGGAATAGGGTTTTTTTTTACGAAGGTCAGAGGAGTAGTTTTTTTGACGAGGGCCAGAAGAATAGTTGGCCAAAACGTCGTTAAAGAACAACTATAACAAATATGAGGATAATTGTCCGCAAATAAATAAATAAATAAATAAAATATAAAATTTGATCTAATATGCAAAATAAGGCCAATTTTGTTATTCTTAAGGCAAGCGCGATGATTGCCACAACAAAAGGGAACACAACAAAAAAATCTTCTGATAAATTACGCAATGTGAACCGTAAGATCGAGACAAAGCACTTTTCACGACACGGATTGCTCTTATTTGTATTTTCTTTTCAAGCGGAGAAATGTATCAAGACCATTGAGATTATTTTCTATGGCTTGCTCTAGTCCTACCATTCTGTTGACGAGCATTTTATTGTTTACGCACGAATAACTATGCCAATCACGAATCACAGTCGAAATGGAGGCAGAAACTAAACACTGCTGCTGTTGCCGACGATAATGTATACGATAGACGTGGGTTGTATCGATGTAGAAGACTGTTTTATGAAATAGTAAAAAGCTAATTGGACGACCATGTTGGCGCACCTGCATTAGTCGAAACCATTCATTCAGTTTGATGGAATTTTTTTTCTTCATTTCAAACGAATAAAGAAATATAGGAATCTTTTTGAAATAAACAATTACGTTTTCTTCTTGGAATCCTTGCTCATCTTTGTTGGATATATAGTTGCACGTCACTCGGTGCATTTGCGACTGAACTATAATTCCATATTACTCATATATATATATATATATATATATATATTTTTTTTTTTTAATTCAATTTTCACCCCAAACAAGGCACAGTGCCACTTTGAAGCAGGGGGTAACTATCAGGGACTTAATTAGCGGGGTCATTATGAAGGGAGATGAGTAGAAAGATGTTTGTTAACATTAGACTTGAACTTCTGCATATCAGTGCAGTTGGGAAACCAGAATCCCGAAAGGGAGTTCCAAAGACCCGCAGTTCTGGGGAAGAACCTATTGGAGTAAAAGGCTTTCTTGCACCTAGGGATCTCTACTGTACAGGGATGAAACTTAATATCTTATCGGGTTTGTCGGGGGTAGTTACGTATGTTTGCAGTTCGTCAGAGCATTCACCATTAAAGTATTTGTAGAACAGGAAGAGGGATGCAGCATCTCGTTGATGGGACAGAGGCTGAAGCCTAGATGATATAATATATATATATATGTATATATATATATAATATACATATATATATATATATATATATATATATATGAACAAATGATTACTAAAATATGTTAAAAGACATCTTGAAAAAGAGTTAAAAACATATTTAAATTTTAAATATGTTTTTAACTCTTTTTCAAGATGTCTTTTAACATATTTTATTAATCATTTGTTCATATTATAAGCTCTATTTCCTTTTCGGTTTTATTCAGCTTTTTATATCTGGCTGAGTTTATTTTACTTGTAAATATTAACTCTTTAATATTTATAATATATTTTAAGTTTGCCATTTTCATTACCTTAGTAAACTTATTGCAACTTTTATTTTATTTATATATATATATATATATATATATATATATATATATATATATATATATATATATATATATATATTAGTATATACGGACAGTAATTTCTCCTATATGCACGTTTCATTGAAGAGCACAGACAAATCTTGTTTGTCATAAAATCCATTTTTTTCTTTTTGACGGACAAGTTTCCGAACATTCTGTTCGGGTGTAAAAAGAAATTTGCCATAATCGCGAACGCTTTCGATCTCCATAAGTCGTTCGCAGGCAAGTGATAGAAAAAAAAAATTAAAAATAAGGTAATTAATTGAATTAAATCGTTTTAACTACTTAAAAGTATATAAGCGTGCCATCCTCTTCGTATTGAGCTTTATCATTGGTTGTTGATTTAGTACGGGTTAACAAGCTTCAATAATTGGGAGGCGTACATGAGAGTGTAACACAGCTAATCAAGGAGAGATGCTGGTTCGAATCATGTTGAGGTACGTTTAATTTTTGTAGACACATTCACCTATGAGGCATTTAAAGACGTAAATAGAATTTCTAGCTTTGAGTATACTGTCGTTGTTGTTTATTAATAATAGGCTTGTTTTATATTTTATTGTAATAAATAATAAATCTTTAAACACGTTTGTGTATTATATATATATATATATATTCATATTTATATATATATATATATATATATATATATATATATATATATATATATATATATATATGCATTTACTACTATAATAATTATAAAATATCTACAGTCACTAGTGTTTCATCCTTCCGGGAATATTCATGGCAGCGTGTCACGATTAACACCACTTAGCGACGGAAAACATCCCTGGCTCCATTAGCAAGGACCATATACATTCGGCTACGATTAACCGCGAGAAATTTTGTTGAATTTTAAACATTTATTTCACGAAATGTGTAACGTCAGTCAAAGTGATCTAGTCATTATATGACGATCTGCGCATCTGAGCTAAATTGACCGATTTTTAATTCAACTGAAAGTGGTCAACGATAAGAAACGAGTGTCTTAAAGGGACTGATATAATTATTTACTATAATAATTATTAAATACCTACGGATATTAGTGTTTTATTCTTTCGGGAATCTTCAGGGCACGGTGTTACAATTCACACCTGTCGATAGATTTGAACCCGGCGATAGACGCCATCTCTGGCTCAATTAGCAAGGACCATATCCATTCGGCTACCATAAACCGCGTGAGATGTTGTTGAATTTTAAACATTTATTTCATGAAATGTTTTTAACGTCAGTCAGAGTGATCTAGTCATTATATGGCGATCTGCGTGTAAGAACTAAATTGACCAACTTTTAATTCAAGTGAAAGTGCCCAACAATAAGAAACGAGTTTTTTTAAAGAGGTTGACATAATTATTTACTGCACACACACACACACACACACACACACATACACACACATACACACACACACACACACATATATATATATATGAACAAATGATTAATAAAACATGTTTAAAACATCTTGAAAAAGAGTTAAAAACATATTTAATTTTTAAAAGGAAGCACAAGATAAGTGGATACTTGTAAATATTAACTCTTAAATATTTATAATATATTTTAAGTTTACCATTTTGATTACCTTGGTAAACTTATTGTAATCTTTATTTCTTATATATATATATATATATATATATATATATATATATATATATATATATATATATAGCTTAATGTAAAAGGAAAAGATATATATATATATATATATATATATAATTGTTGAATTATCTGGTTTCGTAGATGTAGATCTGCTGAAACCAGTGCGATTATTAAAGATTGCTCAATGGACGACAGAGCAGGTATATAACATTATTGGTTGCATATGTGCAGACATGTTTCAGTAGAATCTCAAATTAGAGAGACCCACTTCATCAGACCGAAAAATGTTTCAGTGACGTTTTTACCTTCGGTCTGATGAGGTAGGTCTCTCTGAATTTAGATTCCACTGAAACATGTATGCTTATATGTAACCAGTAATTTTGGTATAATAAGCAAACTGTATATCCATATCTCTCTCTCTCTCTCTCTCTATATATATATATATATATATATATATATATATATATATATATGTGTGTGTGTGTGTGTGTGTGTGTGTGTGTGTGTGAGAAATATGGAAATAGTATTTCGACAAAATAGAGAAATAAAAAGGAACAGACCGTATTATGTGTTCATCAACGTTGCCTCTTTATTTTTTTCCTGATGTGGAAGTCTCGAAATATAGACGAAACGTTGATGAACACATAATACGGCTTGTTACTTTTTATTTCTATCTCTTTCTCTCTCCCCCCTCTCTCTCTCTTCCACCCCCTCACTCTCTCTCTCTCTCTCTCTCTCTCTCTCTCTATATATATATATATATATATATATATATATATATGCTGAGTAAAATTATGTAGAAATAATTATTGACGTTTTTCCATTATTCCATTCATGTTCCTGTGTCCTCGTTATTTCAACTTGAAGTCTCCTTTTTGCCGATAACATTTCCTCTGAAAATCAATGGATTTAAAAATAAAACTTTACTTATTTGTACTCCTTTGTAAAACAATATTTTTTTTTTTATAGTTCTACGCCATTTAATTTAATATTTCTCTTTACGTTATTGCTTTATCTATTTCATATAAAATTTTAGTATTTCATTTAAATACATACATACATATATATATATATATATATATATATATATATATATATATATATATATATAGTAACATTTTTAAAGTACGTCGGTACGTAACCATCTCATATAACAATATGATAATTGAACAGGCTATGGATACCCACGAAAGATTGCTTGCGCGTGAAAATTTTGTGGCAGGAGGTGCGCAATCTCCAACTACACTTGTCTTGGGTCGATATTGTTAAATACCAGTGGCTAATGAAGTATGTGTACAGGACAACTGGAAACAAATGCCGAGATAAGCGGAGAGCACATACAGCGCCTATGATTTCCAGATGGTCACCCGTCTGGTACTAGCAAGGCTCACCGTTGCTTAACTTAATCTGACAAGAACCGGTCTGTCAACGCGATTTTGCCGTATGTATATATATATATGATGATTGCAGTGTCTTGACAGACGAGTGCCACTCCCTCAAACACTTAAAGTCCATGAGCCCAAAAATGACTTCCATCGCCACAGGACCATTTTAATAGACAAATGCCTGAGGGAGTATCTATACACAGATGATGTTACAGAGTCTTAGTTTTGTACGACAGTTAAGTCTCTCTCTCTCTCTCTCTCTCTCTCTCTCTCTCTCTCTCTATCTGTTCAAATGTTGAGATCCAGCAACAAGCAAGATCAAGATAGCCAGCAACAAGTTAAACTGCAGACCAGCTTAATTCGGATACTGGTCTCTAGATTTATGGTTTTTTGAATCAGAGATGTGTTTCTCCTAGAAAGGTTGCCTTCGCCACGGTTTACGAGGACCCTCTTCACCCCAACACACACATACATACACACAAACACACACAGTGCTAGTTGGCCGTTGACCCCGAAAAAGGGTTCATTCGTCCTTTGGAAGGTGTAATTTTTAATCTTTTAGGGAGACTAGCCATCCTCCTCACCAAACAAGTCTGGTGGGGGAACCAGTTAAGTCGCCGGTGACCCGACGATGAGGCAGGTAGTACTGGGTTACATGGTACCAGTAGGATATGACATGACCTTATATATGTATGTATATGTATTGAGCATATGACATGACCTAACATATATATATATATATATATATATATATATATATATATATATATTGCCAGTAGAGTTTATTTCCTAGAAGTACAGTCAATGAAACAACATGTGTCTACCAAAGAGTGCTCAATGAGTGAACAGAGCAGGTATATTAAGATTATATAAATAAATTTAATATATATATATAAATATATATATATATATATTTATATATATATTTATATATATATATATATATATATATATATATGTTCTCAATATGTTAAAAACCGTATATTTTTACGCACGAAACGCTTCAATAGTTCAGGAAATTTTAATATAATTTTAACTAAAGCCTTTAAAAGCATCAAGATTTTAAATGAACTGTAATCAAAAATTGCCTTAAGAAGACTAATGAAACTCAGTTGAAAGTACTTACAAAAAGCGATCAGATAAAAAAGAAAAAAAAACAGATAGAGAAACACAACTATGGAACTTTCTTGCACAGATTCCACCGAGAAATAAGAACGACAATTCGAAAAAAATGAAAAATGTCAAAAGTAAAAGCAAAAACACTCCTGCCATTCAACAATACTTTTTTTGAATAGAAAATATGCTGCCTGAATACACACACACACACAAACACACACACAAACACACACACACACACACATATATATATATATATATATATATATATATATATATCATGATTTCTTGGGGGTACAAAACTTTATTAAGGCAATCATGAAGGGAAGATGTATACCTTTGGAATTCATTTTATATTAAAAAAAGACCGAGGAGAAAAGGAAAATGGATAGCGACTAAAAAATAAAATTAGGGTGAAAAAAAAATCAAAACGACTCAATTGACATGTTTCGCCCTCACTCATCAAAATTGGAATCGAGGGATTTATTTTTTAGTAATTTGTTTTCCTTAATGATAAAATCTTAAAAGAGGGGGATCAAGAGCAATCGTATGGGGATGATATATATATATATATATATATATATATATATATATATATATATATATATATATATATATTAGTGATTGGATGATTCCAATATTCTTCCCGATACAATTACCGATTTTATGCTAAATTCCCTATTCCAAAACAATTACCGATTTCATACTAAATTCCCGATTCCAATACGATTACCGATTTCATACTAAATTCCCGATTCCGATACAATTGCGATTCCTATTCCGATTCTTTATAGATCTCTAATTACTATAAGATATTTATTTCCCCTGATTTCCGTAAAAACAAGCGTTAAATCTGCAGAAATTTTCCTAAACGTCAAATTACACTTGTGGAGGATGATCTGTAGATGTTTGCATCACTGGTATTTTAAAATCAATAAATATTTATTATTTTAACAATCTTACTAGCAATGGAAGATTTTGCTTTAAACAGAATTAAATTATAAAAGACAATTAAAAGAATCGTTTTGGCATCGGAAAATGAGCATCAATTTTTCCGATTCCGATATCGATTTCTATACCCCAAAGTCTTCCGATTTTTTCCGATTCCCGATTCCGATTAATCGTCTCAACACTAATATATATATATATATATATATATATATATATATATATATATATATATATTGCAATCATGAAGGAAAGACTAATTATTTCTGATCAAAAGTAAGAGATTTAAAACAAGATTAAACGACCTCGCTCACAGCTATGCAATACACTAATATCCCATTCAGAGTGTACATGGCATAAAGAACATTATTAAAGAACATTATTAAAGAACATTATTAAAGAACATTATGCAGTTATTAAAATTCTGCGCGAAAATATATAGTAATTACTAGACCGCGTAAATATTCAGGGGTTTTAGTACTAAACCATCGTAGTTATGTCAACAAAATGCCTGTCATACGGAATGACACGGAGAAATTTGTTAAATTAGGCCTTGTTGCAACTCATGATTCAACAACCTCTTTAGAAACCTAATTGCAAAAAAAACACAAAATAATAAATAAATAAAAAATAACTAAATAAATAAAAAATAAATGAATAAATAAAAAATAAATAAATAAAAAAAATAAAAAATAAATAAATAAAAAAACAAAATAAAAAATAAAAAAAAATAAATAAATTTAAAAAAAAAATAAATAAATAAATAAAATAAAATAAAAATAAATAAATAAAAACAAATAAATAAACAATAAATAAATAAATAAAAAATAAAAAAATAAAAAAATAAACAAAAAATGAAAAATAAATAAATAAATAAATAAAAAATAAATAAATAAAGAATATATAAATAAAAAAATAAATAAATAAAAAAAATAAATAAAAAATATAAAAAATAAATAAATAAATTTTTTTAAAAATTAATAAATAAAAAATAAATAAATAAAAATTTAAAAAAAAATTAATAAAAATAAATACATAAAAATAAATAAAAATAAAAATAAATAAAAATTAAAAAAAAAAAATAAATAAATAAAAATAAATACATAAAAATAAATAAAAATAAAAATAAATAAATAAATGAATAAATAAGTAAAAAATAAATAAAACATGAATTAAAAATAAATAAATTTAAAAATTAAAGAAATAAAAAATAAAGAAATAAAATATAAATAAAAAATAAAAATAAAAAAAATAAAATAGTTAAATGGATTAAAAATGGTGTACTTCCTTCTAGCATAGCTAGTAAGATTAGACCCTTAGGATCTATCAGCCTAAGGTTATAAATTTTACCAAAAACTCACAAAGCGGGTATCCCTTTAAGGTCAATTTTATCTATAGTAGGGTCATCACAGCAAAAAGGTGTAAAATTGATCTTAAATATTTTGCAAACAGTATTTTTTTATTAAATTCAATTTTCACCCAAAACAAGGCACAGTGCCACTTGGAAGTTTGGGGCTACTATCGATATGCAAAGGTATTATGAATGAAGATGAGTATCAAGATGTTTGTTCACATTACAATTGAACTTCTGCATGTAAGAACAGTTGGGAAAGCAGAATCCTGGAAGGGAGTTCCAAAGTCTAGCAGTTCTGGGGAAGAAACTATTGGAGTAGAAGGCCTTCTTACATCTAGGGATCTCTACTATGAAGGGGTGGGATTTAGCTGCTTGTCAGGTCTGTCGAGGGGATTCACGTCGAGGGGGTACAAGTGCTTGTAGTTCGTCAGAGCATTCACCATTAAAGCACTTGTAGAACAGGCAGAGAGATGCAACATCTCGTCGATGGGACAGAGGCTGAAGCCTAGATGACAGTTCAGGACCTATCAGGTTGGAGACTCTCTTTTGAACCCTATCCAGGAGTGAGAGACAAGTAGCAGATGCACCAGACCAAATGTAATAACAGTACTCCATACATGGGCGAATGGTGGCCTTATAGAGGTACATGATACTTTCAGGCGTAAGTAGTTTTCTTGCATGGTAGAAAGACCCCACTTTCTTGGCAATGCTATCAATATATCTATTCCAGTTCATGTTCCCTGTACACGTTCGGCCGAGGAGTTTAAAAGAAGTACTTTCGGGTAATGTATTCTTGGCCATGGCTAAATGATGGTAGCAAAGGTTTCTTTTAGTTATTGAATGAAACAAGCATAGTCTTGGCAGCATCCATTTTTATGCCCATTCCACTACAGATTGGAGCTCATCCTCTAGTGTTTATGCAATTTACTTAGATATGTGTTCATTTTTCGCTCCTATCAGAACATTAATCTAATAAGATTTCTTATATATTATTATAGATTTGAAATTTCAAAAAAAAAAAAATGTATTTGGGTGCTATCAGCTAGAATCATAATATATATATATATATATATATATATATATATATATATATATATATATATATATATATATATATATATATGTAGATCCATTTACAGCCATGTGTTTATCAGAGCATGCATGTGTTTGGTATTATACAACTGTAACCAATAATGTTTATATAAGAAACATACTATATATATATATATATATATTTATATTCATATATATATATTCATATATATTTAACATACACACACCCATATAATATTTAACATACACACATAAACCCACACACATATATATATGACTTAACTTAAAATAAATATAAAAATGGAGAAATAAGGTATATATATATATATATATATATATATATATATATATATATATATATATATATATATATATATATATATAGACTTATATGTAATTATACTGAGTTCGTGAAATTCAGTAAATTTTCATATACCAATGGGGTTTAAGCCAAACATGGTTGGCTTAAAGAGTAAGCTTCAAAATTATCAAATTTAAAATTGAGAATTAGCTTACACAGTATATATATATATATATATATATATATATATATATATATATATATATATATATATATATATATAGGTATTGTTTTTATATAATTGTTTTTCTTTTAACTTTTGTAATTGTCTATTTTATTTCACTTTCTTTATCAACATAAAATTAATGACTTGTGGATATCCTCTTTTTCGCAGTGTTATTTGTAGTTCATTCAGTCTAGTCGAAGGAGGGGTCTGTCTGTTACTATGGTGCAGACTCTACGTGCAAGGGAGTAGGGTATTGATTTTAGACAGTTTTTAGGATTGTGGCTTTTGAAGTGGAGGTATTGTTGAGTGTCTGTGGGTTTGTGGTAGATGTCTGTGATTATGTTGTTGTTTTTTATTGTTACTAGGATGTCTAGGAAATGTAGTTCTGTGGGGCTTTGTTTTAGTGTGAAGTTTATTTTTGGGTGTAGATTTTGTAGCAAAGTGTGGAGTTATCTAATATCCCCCATGTGGTTCTCCAGAGGATAAAGCAGTCGTCTAGGTATCTTTTCCAAGATTTTATGAAGAGTGTTTTTATATGGTGCCCGTATTTCCTCTCTATCCTTTCATAAAGGGTCTCTTCTAGGAAGGCGAGTGTAAGGATGGCATATGTTGGTGCCATTTTAGTACCCATTGCTGTGCCTAGTATTTGGATGTAGTTGTCATCATTGAATTGGAAGTTGTTATTGAGGATTATGTCAATGCTGTCAATCACGAATTGTTTATTGAATCTGGGGTGTAAAGTCTGTGTATGTTTGTCAATCCAATATGAGATAGCTTCTTATGAAAATAATGATTCCTATATTTATTCCGCCCGAATGGATCAAAAAGAATTGGGAATTGAATTTTTATGATGGCTTAACTTATGCATTCATAACCTGAAAGTTTCATTTAACTATCGCAGATTCTGTTGGTGTGAGATTATAAAAAAAGCAATCTCCTGTCACGGACGTGCGTCAGAAGCGGAGATCTGTCATTAAGCTCCTGGTTAAAGAGTATTGAGAATGGTGGTAAGTTTGTAGAAAAATAACAAAAGGTGACTCGTTTTTATCGTACTACTCTTGTTTTCGTAGCTCTTGAATTTTTTTAGTTAAAAAAATGGGAGTTTTTATTATTGGCACGACCCTCGTTTTACAACGAGCTCAAATATCAACGCTGGCAAAAGTGTATTGGCAATGCTAGTGACTATGTAAAAAATAATTCTGGGCTACAAAAGGTCGCTCGTTGAAATGGTATCATTATAGAGTTAAAACATTTTGACTTACTCTAGAAGTGTAAGCCATTTTGAGTTTCAGAACAGTTTCAGATGGTTCGCTGTTACACACAAGTCCTGGGAGGTGACTTGTTTGTAGTAGACAGTTCCACAGAACAAAATATTCTTACCGTGTCGAAACCCGGGAAAAGAACATGTGAAATTGCTCCAGAAAAGGTTTAATATTTATGAAGCAATTCTGGTTTCTGATTGGTTGGAAGCAGAACGTGAATTAATTTGATTCGTCAGTTCTTAGCAGCATCGTTTATAAATAGAATCGTCCGACTGTGTGGGATCATACCCCATTATATCTCACTATGATGGGGAAGGTCTCCTAGCGGCTTCGGCTGCAGGGAGACAGTGTAGTACAAGTCAGGCAATTTTTAAAATTGCAGGAGTGCCCCTCCTCTAGGGGAGCCTGCGGGGTTCCCACTTTCCAGGCCTTGTGCCAAATAATGCTGAGGTGGGCAGCATTTAAATAACTACCCCATTATATCTCACTATGATGGGGAAGGCCTCTTAGCGGCTTCGGCTGCAGGGAGACAGGGTAGTACCAGTCAAGGATTCGTCACTTGACACTCAGCCTAACAGGTGAGGGGCCGGGAACCGGCCCAGCACCTGTTGGACTGAGGTACACCGCCTGGGTAATACCTAGGAGGTCCACCCTCCCAGGCCATGCCACCGGGCTTTCCGATGGGGCAAGTTTATTGCTTGCTTCCTGAGGCGCCCCGACCGGGGAATGCCGACGGGGTTACTCAGGCAATTTTTAAAATTGCAGGAGTGCCCCTCCTTTAGGGGAGCCTGCGGGTATCCCACTTTCCAGGCCTTGTGCCAAATAATGCTGAGGTGGGCAGCATTTAAATATATACCCAATTATAGCTCCAAAATATTGCAACACTTACAAAAGATAGGAGGCCTTACATTTAGAACGATTTTTATACAGCGAATAATCGATGTCCGCACTAATTAAAAGGTCGCATTCTAAAAATTCAGGTTCTTCTTAACGAAAGAAATTCATTAATATTCTGAACACCTTACTAAAAATTGAACACTTCTGTCATAGAAATATTATCTTCGTTTCGTAAACAGATATTTTAAGCAGCTGTCTTTTTGTTATTTTCTTCTTTTTTTTTTCTAAACAAATAAACAAAAACTATCGACACTTTGAAAATTTCGTGACAGAAATACAGCAGATGTATTCCCTCTGCGCCATTTTCCTTTCACCAACAATTGGCGCGACCAATTATGTCTTGCCGATCAATTTTAATTACCATTTTTTAAATGAAATTCATCGAAGAGAATTGATTAATTAGCGATTTAATTAATTTCAAATGAATTTCTCCGACTTGTCCAATAACATAGCGGAAAGGGAGGAAGTTGGTGAGAATTATTTTTACTTGCAAATCGAAAAGCCAACGTCTATGATAAATATGAGATTTCCAAATATTTTCCACTCACCTTCACACCCAACAAAACATATTACCACTTGACGTAAGGGGCTACTAATTGGTACCATACATAAAAACGGTTAAGATGTTCGTTTACGTTGCATTTGAACGAGGTATGGCCCCTCCTACCCGACCTGAATCGCTAGATTACTTCGTTTGATCATACATTGAGAACAACACCAACACAACCTCCCATAAAACCAAAGCCAGCTTGATCGCCGCCATCCGCCGATTATTCGCGGAGCTCCCGCCTGTGCTTGTGGAAAAGGCATGCTCCTATTTCCAGACCCGTATCGAGGCGATAACTGAGGCTAAAGGCGGCTACATTGAATAGATGTCAGCTCTACTATATGATTAAGTTACCTGAATTATTTTTTTTCAATAAAAGTTTTAAAATAAAGCTGAAGTTTTGTTTTCTTTAGGGTGACAACTTTATCGTTTCGCCTTGTAAATATGCTCCTCCCCCAGTGTTTAGTGCGAAAGAAAAAAATATCTATAAAATTATAAAACTCAAATGACTTTTGTAACGGGTGTGGTAACCCAACATCCGGTTTACGACTTCCGGTTGCGCATGCGTACATAAACATAAACCCATAGCAACGTAAATAAATAAACATAAATTTCTACTTTTGCAGAATTTTTGTTCGCGTTTTATTATTCAAATAAACAATTTTTAATACTTTCTGCTTCTTTTTACATCGTTCATTTTCGTATTACGTTTAAGTTATTTTAACGCAATTTTCTTACAAATAAATCTATTTTATCCCGTTGACAACCATAAGAGCATTTTACAACGGCAATTTACTCACCGCCTTCCTTTTTTGTTTATTTTATTCTCCATTTTTTAATACACCTTTCTTAAAAAAACATTCATACATTTTCTTCTACACTACCAACATAAATAAATAACCCTGGAAATATGTTTTTTTTTCATTTGCGTTACAAATAAATAATCAACGCGGCAATAAAACGTATTGTTTTATTGTGTACGTTTTCAGCGTCCCAATTGTTTTTTTTTCACGTTTAAATTAAAAGATATATCCAAAATTGAATTTAACTTTAAGTATTATGGTATCTGTACGGTGCATATTTATCTCTAACTATGGCAAACCACTTATGACTGTAAGTTTTTTTTAAAAAAATAAACAATTATAAACAGAACGACTCATTGAAATCTATCTATATTCTTTTTTTACATAGGTATCATCATTCCACGTAGTCTTCTTCGCTCCTAATGAACTCTATGCTAGACGCCGCATCTCCGCCATGCTACCTAGCACCTTCTGTACTCTTCTGATGAAAAGCATTAGGCTTCGAAAGGCCTTGACATAAAGAGTCTCTTCTATCCCCCAAATTTTGCTTGTATTCCATTATTCAATAAATGAACCAATCTATATCCACCAATATATAGTTTTGTGACTTCATTTCATACTCCTGTTGTTCTGTTATATATATATATATATATATATATATATATATATATATATATATATATATATATATATAGTATATATTATATATATATATATATATATATATATATATATATATATATATATATATATATATATATATATATATATACATATTATCCCAGGTAACGCCAGATATCTACGCCTAGAATAGATCATGGAGGAATTTTTCAGCATCAAAATGAAAGTGAAAGTGAAAGTGTTTCTCGAGCTGTGGTGGTATGTGAACACCAAGTGCGTCGTATATGGTCGGCGCCGGCGGCCACTATCACACCAGTTGCGCTGACGTCGAACCACCACGTCGAGTGAATTTGACCTGTGCGTTGCGAAAATTGCGTTTTCGTTTCAGTCAGACCTGAAGCTTAAAAAGTTAAAGAAAATAAGGCGAAGCAGGGGAAAAACAAAAGCCAGCTTCTAGGAAAGATGCACCTGCTATCGAACCAACGCGACCTAGACGAGTTTAGAGAGAGAGAGAGGGGAGGGAGAAGGAAGGGAAAAATGATAAACAGATGTCGAAAAGACAGAAACATACAGGCAGAAAGAATAATTATGAGAGAGAAAGAGAGAGAGAGAAAGAGAGGGTGAAGGAGAGATATTGAAAATCTGAAAGAGAAAGAGAGAAAAAACATATACAGAAAAAGAGAGATACAGACAGACAGAAATACTCCTATAATTTTTTTTGTGTCTATTGATATCATTATTAAAAATTCTTTTTTTTATTTACAGAATAACTCTGTGATACGGTGGCCCTATGGTTACAGTTTTTTCAGGTCACGATGTGGAATACGATGTTATTCCGGCTCATTGTCACGATATTTACCCCGCCTTACGGTGTTATTTATAATGTTATTGATTACTAGCAGGGGTGCCCGGCGTTGCTCGGGTGTTTGGAGGTGTATGCTGTGCAAAAAAAAAGCAAAAAAACAAAAAAAAATGGGTAATTTTTTAAAACTTTGACCTCTATTATGACCCCTTAAAATTTATAGTTTCGGGCTCAAATCACTTTATTAAGTTAGATCCATGTTCAAGGAACCTATATCTAAAATTTCAAGTGTCTAGACCCAAAATTGTCGGAGGAGTTTGGTAGAGTTCTTAAAGGTCAAATCGTTGAAATTTGACCCCTTAACAGCTAAATTTCTGGCTGACACCCGTCACATCGATTTTCCCAAATCTCAGTACCCGGTATTTCAAATTTCGAGTCTATAGACTAAAAATTGACAGAGTTATTGCGTAGGGAAATGTACACAGACAGACAGACACACAGACAGACACGTTCACTTTTATAGATATATAGATATACGTGTGTAATATATACTGTACTGTATTTTGTTACAAATTTTAAATGCCGTATCCTGGAGTTCTATTGTATTTAAAAAGAAAATACAACTTTGTTATATATGAGTCGTGGAATTGCATTAATGTTCAAAAGATCTAGCTAATTTGCATATTCTTTAAAACATTCATTTTAATTCATTTCCTATTAGTTTTTTTCAGTTTCTTATGGGATGATCATCTTTAGTTAACTATTATGTGTAATTATATTAATGCAGATATTCTTCATAATATTTGCTTAAAAAGATTATAGTAAACACAAACCTCTTTCTATATATATTCGTCCATGCAAGGAGTATTGTTGCCACATTAGGGCTGGTGCGACCTACCATTAGCCTTTCCCTCTTGGATAGGGTCCAGAAGGAGTTTTCAATTTAATAGATCCCACTTTGTTAACTAAGTTCAAATCCCTGTCCCATCGCCGCAGTGTTGCATTTCTGTGACTGTTTTACTAGTATTTTAATGGAATGTGCTATGATGATCTTGTTGAACTTGTGTTATCTCGACGTACATATCTCCGACAAACCTGCTTAGCAATAAAATCTCCCACCTTTACTTTTGAGGTCCCTAAATGCCAGAAATCTTTCTATTTGAATAGTTTCTTCCCCCGAACAGCTAAACTTTGGAATCCACTTCCTACTACCTGTTTCCCTGACTGTACTGATATGCAGAAGTTTCAATGTAACATAAACCAACATATTATCTTTCTTTTTTAGTCATGGTCCTAAAATAGTAGCCCCTTACGTCCAAGTGGCGATATACCTTGTTAGGGGTGGACGTAAGTAAAATAAAATGGTAGAAGAAATGGCTGATACGAACAAAAGAAAGATAAAAAGAATAATTTAGATAAAGTGGAAGAGAGAGAGAGAGAGTGAGAGAGAGAGAAAGAGGGAGGGGGAGAAAGAGGGGTACTGAAATATAGATACAGATAGGCCGTTAGAGAGATAGACAGAGAGAAAGATAGATTTCGAGAGAGTAACCGAGGAAGAAAGAGAGATAAGCTATTGACGAGAGAGAGAGAGAGAGAGAGAGAGAGAGAGAGAGAGAGAGAGAGAGAGAGAGAAGTGAAAGCCGAATCAGATGGAGATGGGGCAGCTGGCGGTGCTAATCGACATGATGGGGTGCGCAGTTTGCGGGGGCGCATCAGTAAAAGCTTCCTTGAATCCGTAATATTGCATATTACGCCGGATTTATCCAGCAGATTTAGACATCTTGCCCCTAACCGCACTCGACCAATAACATCCTATGACTCCCCTCTCCATGCCAGACCCCCATCACTGAAAGAGTCGAGCATTCGACATCCCGAGTCTGCAGAGTGCATTTACAAATGCACACTTCGACACTTTTGGCTCGTAAACAATCAATCGATAATCGATCGGTTTATACAAATTAACGCAAGCAACACACGCACGCACACACGTACACATGTTGCAGGCAAAGTAGCAGGTGCTTAGTCATGCATATTGACCTTCGGGTTAGTGACGATAAGTATTTCGTGTCAAATAACGATCTAAAATGCTATCCAACTAGTGGTCGTCGGATTCTAGCGTAAATAATAAAGACGGATATTCAAAACAGGCGTCAAACATCTTATTCTGGAGTTAAACTGCACAAGTATTTCTATTTAGAACAAATACGTGACGGAGAAAGCGATATACAGGTGCTGTTATGGACGTATTTGGATTACAGCGTATTGATTATTGATTCGTGTCCATGATACGCGAATGCTGTCTTTTTTTTCGGTCTGGGTTAATGGTGTAGTAGACATGATGTTTCATAATCCGAAACTAGTAAATAAATAAGTGAGATGGCAACGTTCTGTCTATTCATACAATGGCATTCTGCACCTAGTTTGGTTTACTACAGCGTCTGCTGTGGCTGACCAGGTGCAGGCCTGGGCAGGTAATAAGAGATTTATCAGGGTCTGATATTACTTGCCCAGGCCTGCGCCTGGTCAGCCATAGCAGACGCTGTAGTAAACCAAACTAGGTGCAGAATGCCATTGTATGAATAGACAGAAGGTTGCCATCTCACTTATTTATTTACTAGTTTCGGATTATGAAATATCATGCATCACGAGTTTATATATATATATATATATATATATATATATATATATATATATATATATATATATAAAGTAGATTGTAGTTTGCTTGAAGCATTGTTGAAGAAAATTATAAGGTAAAATTAAAAGCCAAGAACAATGCGAGATTTTTTTATATATAGAGTAAAATTAAATGAAAACAAAAGAAATACATTTCTTTTTTTTGTTGTTTGTTTTTCTTTTTCACACAAATTTTAACTCTAAACAACAGTAATTTTTTTTTCTGTTGTATTCAATGGTGTTATAAATCTCAATATATTTCAGACCTATTAGTCCTTTTTCAAGAGAAGACAGCGGAAGAGTGTTCAAAATTGGAAAAGCAGCCGCAGAGTTTGCCACGTGATACCGTGAAATATAGAACAAAAAATGACGTGAGGAGAACGTTAAAATAAATCAGTTGGTGTTTAAAATACTTGTTGCGTCTGTGAATCAAGGGAGATTACTATTCAATCAAGGGTTGAAGGGAGGCAACTCTGTGAGATTTTATTAATCTTTTAATTATTTTAAAACAATAATTTTTTTTTTCCTTTTATTATTTTAATTATTGTTTTTCTTATGTTTTAAACTTATACGACCGCGCATACCATACCAGCTTCAACAATGAACAGAAACGTCTCATACGCAAATTTAATTGGCTTAAACAGAAAACTAATAAACCGGTCTACAACAGACACATACATAATTCACAGGATTCTTCCACCGACAAGTCCCCCAAAGATCATCTTCTCGTAACTGACCTCACTAACTTTCTTTCCACAACTGAAACGGATCTCCTTTCACTTGGCCCTAAGTTTATCACCACAATGAAACTGACGGATAAAGCTAAACTCAACATAGAAACGCAGTTCTGCAGAACTGCTTACCACCTTAAATGGCTGCACGCTTTCGCCCCGCACGATAACAAGGACACCCACCTCAACCTCTCAGGTAATCACAACACCTCTTTTCCTGTTTTTCAGCTTGATCACCCTTTATACCCACCTCCTAATAATATTCCACTAGATCTAAAACTTTCAAGGTTAAAGCATAAAATCTTCAGAATACTTGAACGCGAAAAACACCATATTTCTCCCAATCTTACCAGGAACCAATACCTCACCCTTAAATCCCTTAAAGACAAAGATTTTGTTTACCTCTGATAAGGGCAGAGAATTTTGCGTTATATCACAGGAATCTTATAACAATCTTGCTATAGAGCATCTTTCCAATACCGACCTTTACACCCCAGCATATAATATCACTGCTGCTCGTATTGAGAACAACATTAACAAGACATGGTCTCAAATTTGTTTTAAAAGAAATCTCCCAAAACAACACAGACTAAATTTTATTACTAAATACAGCGAATTACCTACCTTTTATCACCTTATTAAAACCCACAAAAATAGCACACACACACAGATCAGACCCATTGTTTTAAGCGTTAACGGTCCCCTTTATAAAATCTCTTGGTTAATATCCCGCCTACTTAAACCTCTACTCTCTACCTTCCCAGCCCATGTTAGTAGTTCCAACCAAGTAATTAACAGACTCAACGATCTACCACACCATCTACTCAAACTATACAGATACCCATTTAGCCTAGACGTCGTTTCTTTATACACCTCCATTTCTGCACATCCAGTCATCAATCTCATGGCAGACATTATAGCATCTAAAAACCCACAATGCTTCGGAATTACTCCAGGAGATCTCTTACAACTCCTCCGTATTATAGTAGACAACACTTACTTTACTTTCCTACAAAACACGTTCAAACAAGTATCTGGACTACCCATGGGCTCCAGTCTATCCGGTATTCTTGCCATTGCTTATATGGACAAACTCGAAAGACACACCCTTAGTACCTGCTACTCTTATCTCCTTTTTACTAGATATATCGATGACATTTTAATTATCACATACTCCCGCGAAGAAGCTATTAACATTTTCCACAAATTCAATAACGCCGACCCAAACTTAAAATTTACTATAGAACACCCAGACTCTTCTGAATCTCTTTCTCTACTTGATTTTAAAATACAAATTAAAAAATGGTGCCATATGCACTGAATTCTACAGAAAACCCGCCAGCAAACGCCTCTTCGTACATTTCAAATCTGCACTACCTCTCAAGGACAAACTAAACTACGCACATGCCGAAATCTCACGCATACAAGACAAATGCACTAACATCTCCGACAAACATACACACACTAACAATTTCCTACAGACCCTCTCACTAAACGGCTACCCTAATACGATCCTATCCTCACTTAAAAAGAAAAAACGCAACACCCGACCCTTGTCTAACAATTGTTTTCTAAAACTACCCTTCCTCAGTGACAAAATCTCTTCAATCCGAAAAGCCATCCGCAGCGAGGGACTCAACATTCAACTCATCCACACTGGATCTACTTTAAGACAACAGCTCAACCGAAAACATCCATCGCATACACCTTCCCCTTGTTCACTCTCTAATTGCCCAATATCACACACAGGTTTATGCTTTAAGAACCACGTTGTTTACGACCTACAATGCGCTAAATGCAGTGCATCTTACATTGGAAGCACTACCAGATCGCTTCACCACCGCATTAAAGAGCATTTAAACACTACTGCTTCGTCGTTCTATAAACATATTCGCACTTGAATTAATTCAGAACCGGATTTTCACATCAACATTCTTGCTTCTTCAAGAAACGTAGGTCAACTTCGTATTCTCGAATCTTTAATTATTTCAAAAAATACTCCCACACTAAACAATAGACTGGAATTGAGCTCCGCTTTTATAATATAAGTTTAAAACATAAGAAAAACAATAATTAAAATAATAAAAGGGAAAAAAAACATTATTGTTTTAAAATAATTAAAAGATTAATAAAATATTACAAAGTTGCCTCCCTTCAACCATTGATTGAATAGTCATCTCCCTTGATTCACACACGAAACAAGTATTTTAAACACCAACTGATTTATTTTAACGTTCTCCTAACGTCATTTTTTGTTCTATATTTCACGGTATCACGTGGCAAACTCTGTAGCTGCTTTTCCAATTTTGAACACTCTTCCGCTGTCTTCTCTTGAAAAAGGACTAATAGGTCTGAAATATATTGAGATTTATAACACCATTGAATACAACAGAAAAAAAATACTGTTGTTTAGAGTTAAAATTTGTGTGAAAAAGAAAAAAAAACAACAAAAAAAAGAAATGTATTTCTTTTGTTTTCATTTAATTTTACTCTATATAAAAAAAGTCTCGCATTGTTCTTGGCTTTTAATTATACCTTATAATATATATATATATATATATATATATATATATATATATATATATATGTATGTGTGTGTGTGTACTGATTTTCTGGCACCGACTATATTGGCTTGCCTTTCCGTTGCAGTCTGCCCACAACAGCGAGAAAGGGATTTTGTTTTGCCCACTTATCAGGGTTCCCCTCTCGGCGTTGCTGACAGACTCCAACGGAAAGGCAAGCCAATACAATCGGGGCCAGTGTGGCGCAGAAAATCAGTATATATATACATATATATACTCATCAGCAAAAAAAAAAGTCAAGCAAATTTTATACATTATATTGCACTAAAAACTATATTGAACAAAGAACAATTGAACAAGGAAACTTAAACGAGACTAATAACACAGAACAAGACATTTACTTTAATAAATGCTTAGTATGGAATCGCATTCCCTTTCGATTTCTTTAAAAGATCAATCCTTCTAGACATGCTCTCAACCAAAGTGAAACACTGTGAAGAGGAGATGCTATTCCATTCGCTTTGCACAGCTTGCCACAGTTTGTCATTGTTCTCAAAAGTTCTTCCGGCCAATGCACGAGATTCTAGATTGGGTTTTAATCGGGGCTTTGACCAAAATATCACATTAATTGAATTATCAGAAAAACATTTTTATTTTACTTTAGCAGCGGGTACAGAGGCATTATCATGTTGAAAAATAATGTTCTTAAATATTCCCTGCTTCTGGATAATTAGTAACAGTCCTGTTTCTTATATTCGAATGTATTCCTTTGCATTGATTGACTTCTCACATCTAATAAGTTTCCCAACCCCTGCTGCAGTATCAGTTCCCCATACCATTACCCCCCCATTCCCGTGTTAAACTGTCGTTTTGATGCAACTTGGCGAAAATTGTATGGCATAAGGACCTACTTCACAAGATTTCCAGCTACGGTATAACTGGAAATGTTTTCTCAATCATTAAATAATTTCTCTCTGATAGGTTCATAAGAGTAGTGGTTGATGGCAGAAATCAGAGGCACACAGTATTAATGCTGGAGTCCCTCAGTGGTCCATCCTGGGCCCAACTCTCTTCCTGATCTACATCAATGATCTCCCAAAACACATACTTAAATCATTCGTTGATATCTATGCTGATGACACGACCATCTATGGCAACACATCAAAGGCCGTAAATGACAAAGTTCTCTCTAATTCTCTCTCCTCTGATCTTGAGCACGTGGTACAATGGGGGAAGAGGTGGCTGGTCACTTTTAATGCATCCAAAACCAAGCTTCTATCTTTAAATCATCAACTCTCCGATCCCCATCTGGCATCACTTGAAATAGATTGCTCTCGTCTTGGAGAGACTCCATGTTTTGACAAGCTTCTGCGTTTGACGTTTACTTCTGATCTGAAATGGAACACGTACATCAAATCTGTTGCCAAGGCTGCTGGAGAAATGGTAGGATCCTTCTATCGATCCAGTAGATATCTCACTGCTGATGCAATTCTCTATCTATATAAAAGCCAAGTACGTCCAAGGATGGAGTACTGCTGCCACATCTTGGCAGGAACTGCTAAAAACAGCATATCCTGCATTGACAGAGTACAAAATAGTCTTTGTGGCTTAGTGGGGGATGCCCTTTTCTATTCCCTGCAAACTCTCTCCTACAGAAGAGACGTTGCGAGCCTGTCTTTGTTTTATCGCTATTTCCATGGCAGGTAATTGTCTGAGCTCCAATCCCTCGCCCCCCCTCGCCAATCTTTCACGAGAAACTCCTGTCTGGCTGAAACTACTGTCAATAATTTTCTCCACTCTTTATCTGTTCCTAAATCCAAACGTAGATTCCATGAGCAAAGCTTCTTTCTTAGAACTGCACGCCTGTGGAACTCTCTGCCGCTTTCCTGTTTCCCACCTGACTACAACTTGGACGTCTTCAAGTCCAACATAAACAAACTCCTGACAAACTGCCCCCTTAAGTAAGACACTCTACCAAAACCCCAATACTAATGATTACTACAATACTATCTCATTGATTACTGTACACGCAATAACCCTTATCCCTGAGTGGCCTTCGGGCCTTGATAAGTGGTTACCCCCATGTAAAAAAAAAATCGTTCTCCAGTTCTTCGAATGCACTGTTTGAGAGCATCACTTACAAGACAAAATCTTATTGGATCTGACCAGAAAACATTCCTTGACCAGTCTGTATATTTCTTGCCATAACACGAGAAAAATCTATTTCTAACGTTGGTGTTTTCTTATATAAAAATAGATTCTTTGCACACCTTTTAGAAGAAAATCGCATTTCTTTCATTCGTCATATATCTAGAAAGAGACTTTCCAGCCCCTGTTTTGAATTCTATGCTATGGTCAACATAAGATTTCTTTTAATCCTTCAAAACAGTTAATTTAATCCTGTGATCGTCCTTCAAAGTGAATGCTCTAGGGCGACCAGATCTAGATATTCCTTTTACCAAGCATTCGACTTCGAACCTTTGATCAATTCGCTTCACTACAGAAAGAGATGTTTTCACTTTTGCTTTTCTTAAATATCAAAAATCTGCTTGTAAGTCATTTTGGACTGCCTTAATCCTGCGATTCGGTTTTTTATATCTTCGCTAAGATGCGGTCTTACCATATTTGGATTAATTTTTCCACTTATTATTATATGCTATAGTAATAATGATTTACAACATAGAATTTTTCAGTTAAAATTAACAAAAATTCATGGAAAAATATTATTTCCACAACCAAACGACGCCAAAGCTTACAAGAGCCATGACAGCCAACGAACCGGAAGTCCAAGACTCAAGTTCTCAAAGGTCAAATCGTTGAACTTTGACCGCTTAACAGCCAAATTTCTGGCTGAAAACCGATTGCAAAGATTTTCCCAAATTTCACTACCGTGTATATCAAATTTCGAGTCTGTATACTGAAAGTTGACGGAGTTATTGCGTAGGGAAATGGACACAGACAAACAGACAGACAGACAGACACTTTCACACACATATATATATATATATATATATATATATATATATATATATATATATATATTGAGTAAAATGATTCATAATTTATAATTAAAAATCGGTTTCAAAAGGAAAAACAAACAAAATCAATAAATTGTACGATCGTTTTGGAAGCGATTTTTTAAATTAAAATAGACAATACGTCTTGAACAATAATTTTATCGGTTGATTTTATAAAACAAAGTCAGCAAAAAGAGTGGGAGGGGTTAAAGACACCAAAAATAAATTTTTATTGATTTTGTTTGTTTTTTCTTTTGAAACCGATGTTAAATTATAGATTATCAATCATTTTACTAAATATCAAAATAGCTCTTAGATATCTATGCCTATCGAGCTTATTATATATCTCTATTACAACGAGCACTGTTTTCTTTTAGTTGTATTAATACATTTACTAGTATATTAAAAAAAAAATCCGCACTGTAGTCTGTTGGTCTAATTTCCTGAAAATTGTATATATATATATATATATATATATATATATATATATATATATATATATATATGTGTATATATATATATAAAAGTGAACGTGTCTGTGTGTCTTTGTGTCTGTCTGTGTACATTTCCCTAGGCTATAACTCTGTCAATGTTTAGTCTACAGACTCAAAATTTGATATACAGGGTACTGAGATTTGGGAAAATCGATGTGATCGGTTTTTGGCCAGAAATTTGTCTGTTAAGGGGTCAAAGTTCAACGATTTGACCTTTAAGAACTCTACCAAACTCCTCCGACAATTTTGGGTTTAAACACTTGGAATTTTAAATATTGCTTTCTTGGACATGAATCTAACTTAATAATTTGATTTAAGCCCTAAACAATAAATGTTAAGGGGTCATAATAGGGGTCAAAGTTTAAAAAAATTGAACTTTTTTTTTTTTGCACAGCATACACCTCCAAGCACCTAGGCAACGCCGGGCACGCATGCTAGTATATATATATATATATATATATATATATATATATATATATATATATATTCATTGTAATGGGTGTCTACTCGTTACACTTGCATAACATTTGCTGACAGGTAGGCAGTATTGAATGTCAGTAACTTCTTTTCAAATATATTACACGTTGAGCTGGATTTTTATACTACAAAAGCAATGCATACTTATTCTACCGAGAAGGTGAGAAACAGTCAACGCTCGAAATCCAACGTCATTTTTTTTGCTTATTTGCCCTTCTCCTTCCGCAACAACTGTTTCATATCGCGATGCCCTTATCCCTTCCATGCAATCTCTTCCACATAACAGAGGCGTTGCGGGCGTGTCATTGCTCTATCTGTCTCTGATTTATCATTATTTTCATGGCAGGTGCTCGTCAGAGCTTCAATCTATCGACCAGTATCTTTTTTTATTTTTCCTTTTTTTTTTTTTTTTTGCAAAGGATTCACCATTTATCACGGCCTGGAGGCCACTCTAGAAAAAGTGTTCATGAGTATATGACTGTCAGTGGGACAATATCGTAGTAATTGTTAGTAATGGAAATTTGGTAAATTGGATGACTTAATGGGACGGGTTATGAAGAATTTGACCATGTTGTAGTCAGTTGGAAAGCAGGAAAACGGAACAGAGTTCCACAGGTGTGCAGTTCTAAGAAAGAAGATTTGTTTATGGAATCTACGTTTAGGTTTAGGCACAGATAAAAAGTGGGGGGGGGGGGAAATTAGTGATGGTGGTTTAAACTAGACAGGTTGTTTTTGTTTTGTTTTTTTTCGTAAATATCAGGCAAAATGGGACGATACATTTGAGCTCAGAGGATCACTTGCTTTAAAAATAAAGATTAAGCTGACAGGCCCGCAACGTTTTTTCTGTTGGAAAGAAGTTGCAGGAAAGAGCAGTCCACACTCGACTACAAAGTCTGTTTTGAACTTTGTCAAAGCATAAATTGTTTCTAGCAGCTCCTGCCCAGATGTGGCAACAGTACCCCATCCTTGGACGTACTTGGCTCTTTATACAAGTGGAGAATTGCATGAATAGTGAGGTATCTACTGGAGCGGTAGAATGATGCAACTATTTTTCCAGACATTCACCAAAAAAATAACACTCAACTAACTACGGTCCTGAATATGACCTAAAACTATATCCGTTGGTGAGGCCCCAGCTTGCGGGCCTTGGAGAGTGTGGAGCCACCCTTCCATTGCCATTGCTCCCAGTTCCACTCTGACCTGAAGTGGTAGTACCTGTTAGGGTCCCAACTATGGGTTAAATAGAACCCGACTTAAAAACAAATATACTCGATCAAAAAATCGTTCCTCATAATCACTAGATTCGGCATTCAATAACCTAAAAATGTTGATATGCCGTAAAACAAAAACAGTCAACCAATCAACTAACTACAACAACTATCAAAAATTTCCCCCACTCGTTATCTGTGCTTAAATATAAACGCAGGTTCCATGAACAAAGCTTCTTTTCTAGAACTGCCAGCCGGTTGAACACTGTCCTGCTGGTCTGCTTCCCAACCAGATATAATTTCGTAGTCTTTAAGCCCAATGTAAACAAGTCCTTGTTAAACCTTGTTAAATGTTTTCTCAATCATTAAATCATTTCTCTCTGATAGACTTATAAGAGTAGTGGTTGATGTGCAGAAATTGGAGGCCCACAGTATTAATGCTGGAGTCCTTCAGGGGCCCATCTTGGAACAACTCTCTTCCTGATCTATATCAATGATCTCCCAAAACACATACTTAAATCATTCGTTGACATCTATGTTGATGACACGACCATCTATGGCAACACATCAAAGGCCGTAAAAGATAAAGTTATCTCTAATTCTCTCTTCTCTGATCTTGAGCGCGTGGTACAGTGGGGGAAGAGGTGGCTGGTTACTTTTAATACATCTAAAATCAAGCTTCTATCTTTACATCATCAACGCTCTGATCCCCATCTGGCATCAATTGAAATGGATGGCTCTCGTGTAGGGGAGGCGCCATGTTTTGATAAGCTTCTGGGTTTGACCTTTACTTCTGATCTGAAATGGAACACGTACATCAAGTCTGTGGCCAAGGTTGCTGGAGAAATGGTAGGATCCTTCTACCGCTCCAGTAGATATCTCACTGCTGATGCAATTCTCTATCTATATAAAAGCCAAGTACGTCCAAGGATGGAGTACTGCTGCCACATCTTGGCAGGAGCTGCTAAAAACAGCCTATCCAGAGTACAAAATAGTCTTCGTGGCTTAGTGGGGGATGCCCTTTTCTATTACCTGAAAGCTCTCTCCCACAGAAGAGACGTTGCGAGCCTGTCTCTGTTTTTTATTTCCATGGCAAGTGCTCGTCTGAGCTCCAATCTCTCGTCCCCCCTCGACAATCTTTCACGAAAAACCCCCGTCTAGCTGACACCACTGTCAATAATTTCCCCCACTCTTTATCTTCGCTTAAATCAAAACGTAGATTCCATGAACAAAGCTTCTTTCTTAGAAGTGCACGCCTGTGGAACTCTCTTCTTTTTGTGTGTTTCCCTTCTGACTACAACTTTGATCTCTTCAAGTCCAACATAAACAAATTCTTGATGAACCGCCCCCCTTAAGTAAGACACTTTATCAAATCTCCAATACTAACGATTACTACGATATTATCCCATTGATTACTGTACACGCAATAACCCTTATCCCCGAGTGGCTTCCGGGCCTTGATAAATGGTGACCTCCATGTAAAAACAAATCCCCTTGAATAAATAAATTATACCCGATTTACACTATTAACGATTTTTACACTACCATCTTATATTCATTAACTCTTATCCTCGAGTCGCTTTCGGACCTTTTTTTTAAATGTTGATACCCTTGTAAAAAATCCCTTGCAAAATATAATTGTAAATATTATTGCCTCGGCCATTTACATAAACTACAGAGTTTAGACAATTCCTGTAATCACCTGTTTTCTATTAGTTGTGGTGTAATGTTTATTCTGTGCAGTTCTAAGACGTTCACTCTCCCAGGCTTTGCTTTCCCTCTTAGAAATGGGGAAAGTTTATTGCTAATAGCTGAAGACGACTCTGCCGGGGAATGCTGATGGGATGCACAAACATATGGCTTTTTAAATGCGACTTTTCGACCCTAATGTCCCAGGTCGCATGTTGGGATGAAAATGAATAGAAATACAAAGAATGGTTAGGGTTAGGGTTAGTTAGAATTTAGAAATAGAAAAAAATGGTATTAAGGGGTAGAAAAAAGGAAAAAGGGAAATGAAAAAAAGACAGGATTGAACGAAGGGAAGAAATAGAGAGAGAGACAGAAAGATGGATGAAAGTGAGAGGGGGGACGAAAGAAAGTTAAAATGATTACATTTGCTGATAAAAGAGAAGAGGAAGGAGACGACAAATAATAAAAAAGAGAAAGAAAGAAAGAAAAAGACGAAGAAGAAAGAGTTGTTGACGAAGAAGAAAAGGAAGATAAAGATAAAGATGAAAATGAAAGGGACGTTAACGGGGATGATGATGATGATGATGAAGAAGAAGAAGAAAAAGAAGAAGGCGAGAGAGGGGAAGGAGATAAAAAAGAAGGGGGAGAAAGAGATACATGTCATGATGATGATGATGATGATGATGATGATGAAGGTAGAGAAAGAAGAGGAGAAGATGAGAAAGAAAAATGAAAAGAGGAGAAACAAAAGATGCAAGGGTAAAAGAAGAAAAGGCTAATAATGATGGTGGTGGTGGTGGTGGTGGTGGTGGTGGTGATAATGATGATGATAGAGGTAGAGAAGGAAAATGATATGTTGGTGAATATTGGTAAATAAGAAGAAGAAGAAGAATGACTAGACAGATCGCGTACAGAACAGGTGCTACAGTTTGATCCTAGACAAGTCAGATTTGTTTCCGTTTATCTCTTTCTATATTTCTACTATTTTTTGTCCGTCTGTTTTTTCTTACTTTCTCCCCAATCGTAATTCTGTATCGCAATATTTCTTTGCTGCGTTCTTTTCCTTCTTTATCTCCTGACTCTTCCAGTACTATATCCATGCCAATTCTCCCTCTTCCTCTTCATCTCTCTCTCTTCCTCTTCCTTTCTCTCTCTCTCTCTCTCTCTTCCTCTCTCTTTCTCTCTTCCTCTCTCTCTC
>NC_136526.1:69066109-69073609 GCF_053919585.1 Euprymna scolopes
TTGTTTATTTCATCTAAGATTTCTTCATTTCAGCCGTTTCGTTAATGGATGGCAATTTTATGATTTTATCTTTTCATCAAAGTCTCCAATTCTCATCTATTCGTCAGATGTGGGTTTTTTTCATTCAATGTTACCAACGAAAAATTAATTTTGTACATGATTAACCTGGTGTTTTCGTTTGGGGGAAAGAAATTTCATCCCCACGTTGTTACAAGAAGGGGAAGACACATAATACTTGGAGGGGTTATACAAAGAAGATGATGACAAAACACATTTACCTTTCAATTGTAATGACGATATGAAGACAATAATTACAAACTATAAATGATGATTTTTATTTATCAGCCGGCTGATTGATGACTCAGGAATTACAGCTTGTATGGCTACATGGTCTTCTCTTTTCCTCTTCACATCTATGTGCATCAGCTCCACTAAGTCGCTGTCCAACACTCGTCTATAACTGACTATCACTGTTACTGTGGTTTTCTGATTGTCTCTAACTTCGAACCCTGTCTCAATATATTGAGAATCTCCTTTCTTTATGACATCAGAGGTGTGCTATTCCAGGTAGAAGCAATTTTACGCGGAGTTTACATATGTCTGTCCAAAACATAGTTTTGGCAAACAAAGATTTCCCAATTTAAACCGTTCATTATCTAACCTATTTTTAATCATTATCTATAAACTCGCATTGCCCATTCTTTTAACTGACATATTTAATTATCTATCTTTGACATAAATAATGTTTTGCTATTTACGAGAACAATGCCAATCGTTCTGCATTCCGTATCTTTTAATGCTTGCATACTGCGTTCGATTCTAATGTCATTTTCAAACTTATCTAGTTTTGCTTTCTTGTTGTTTGAATTTTATTTGCATGAAAACTTATAGTTTGATTTCACTCACTTCAGTTTTAAACACCTTAAGCAATAGATGCTTTTATAACCTCCACTTACTGCAAGGGTGCCCGGTAAACGGTTATCCGATCGTACAATAGAGTCCCGCGCTTCACGCGGGAGATTTTGCTAGTATATATATATATATATATATATATATATATAATGAATAACATAATATGAACAAAGATGGCTGCCTTAACAAACACATGATTCAACTATGAACAGCTTTAACTGATACAGCATTATATTGTCATGCCTTTTATTTCTATGTATTTTTTCTGAAGAGTATATGCACTGAAAAAAAAGACGGTATTGGTATAATAATAACTGAATAAGAAAGGAGTAAAAAATGTACCGAAATTTTAAAATGCTGTTTTGCATGACATTTTTGGATCTTGGAAAGTTATTCTGTGTTCTGTTCTTCTAAACAAAACGGATTGGCATATAAAAACAGTGAAATATAGTTGGAAAAAATACACACACACACACACATATATATATGTATATATATATATATGTATATATATATATATATATATATATATATATATATATATATTTATTAGATAAATGGTTAGGAATAAAAGTTATATATAATAGAGGAAAATTAAGAAAAATATAATAATAATTCATTTCGAATCTAAATACTTTAAACCAAAATTAAAACAGGCCAGGATTATATATATATATATATATATATATATATATATATATATATATATATATATATATATATTAAAACTTACAATTAAATTTGCCAAAATGATCCAAGATGGTAAAACTAAAGTATATTCTAAATATTAAAAAAATAATATTTATAAAGTAATCTCAACCAGATGTAAAAACTCGATAAACCAAAATCCGATCCCGCAATTTTGCTAATTCCTTCCCTCTGATGAGAAGGAAAGTATTTATTCGAAACTTCGCGGATTAAGGACTATCCATTTATCAAGTGTTCCTTTTCAGATTAAATATGTTTTTTTTAACTCTTTTTCAAAGTGTTTTTAACATGTTTTATTAACTATTTGCTCTTATATATATATATATATATATATATATATATATATATATATATATATATATATATATATATATATATATATATATGAGCCGGCCGCCTGGCATTGCCCAGTCATAAAAAATTCGCTTAAATATGATATTTTTATTAATACAGATTTCATATTTATTATATTATGTTAGACCCAATATGTAATGATGATTTAAAAAGTTAAAAAAAGAGCTGTCGTGCACCACCACCGCGAATCGAAACCAAAACGTTTAGCTTATGATTTACCTTTTTTCCTTTGCCGTTAATGCATGAACTATTACGACATGTTAACTGCAAGGCTAAAGATTAAAACATGAACCAATAGCTATTACGTTACACATGCATATTCGTAATGCCGTCGTACGACCTTCACCTTGTAAATTCCATGTTTAAATTTTTACACTTGTGTACCGATTTTCCGGGAGAGACCCAATTTTAATTTTCACATGTGTTCGAATACCCTATATATTGAGTTTCATGTCCATAAACAACACTCGGCAGAGGAATTCGTTGGCAAATTTTTTTAGACAAATATAATTCTATATATACATACGCACACATAAATATATATATATATATATACGCACACATAAATATATATATACGCATATATATATATATATATATATATATATATATACGCACACATAAATATATCTATACGCATACATAAATATATATAGAAAGAGGATTGTGTTTACGCAAATATTACGCAAGTATAAATCATGTAGAATATTTGCATGAATATAATTTCACATAATAATTATCTAAAGATGATCATTCCATAAGAAAAGCGAAAAAAACTAATATGGGATTAATTTAAAATGAATGTTTAAAAGAATATGAAAATTAGTTTGATGTTTTACGAACGAATATAATCCCACGACCCATATATAACAAAGTTGTATTTTCTTTTTAAATAAATAAAGAGTTTTTAATATGAATATCGATACACAAAAAAATCCAAATTTTTACGATTATCTATCTATCTATCTATATATTCTTCAGACAGGGCGGAGCTATTCTTTTTTTCCGATCTTAATGGATCATTTTTTAATTTGCCGGGCGGTCGTTTTTATTAAAGTAGGTAACTTATACAGAATGACGCCCAAAGGTTTTTTTTTCAGCCAATTGTTAAGGTATCTGGTTTTCGTATTGTTAGTTAAGATTTTTCTATTGTCGGCGACTGTAATTTTTTATCGTGGGGTGTTAGATGTTGTTTTATGGCATTATTGTCAGCTAAATAATTGGTTAGTCGTCGGGAGAGGGTTGCTGTTGTATGGCCTATGTATGCGTTGTATTGATTTTTAGCGTGGGTTCGGATACATTCTTCGAAAGGGTAAATAAATCCACACACTACATTAGTTTGGTTTAGTGTGGTGTTTGTTATTATTGTTTTTGATTATTAAATTGGAAGTTTTTAATTTGGTATAATATATTATTAGTTTGATCCTTTTGTTTTGGTCGGTGGGTCTGGTGTGTCAAACATAAAACCCTATTTAAAATCATTTCACAATAAAAACACAGTCCTAATAAAAATCACACCGTCAAAGTCTACTATAAAAACCAATTACACACTAACTACAAAATAGATGAAAAAATAATAACAAACCTAATTAAAAGATACATTAAAAAAATACAGAATGACGCCCAAACGTTGTTTTTCGGCCACATTCTTTTCAAACGCTTTCCATCGGTGCATCCGATTATCTTCAAGAGCGATTGTTGTTGTTGTCGTTTTCTTTTTCTTTTTCTATGATTCCGATACAAATTCTGATTCTGTACTAAATTTCCGATTCCGATATAATTACCGATTCCAATTCCGATTCTTTATAAATCTCTAAATATTTAAATATAGAGTCGATATTTTTACCCGATTACCATAAAAACACTAAATGTGTAATTTTGCTAAAAGGAAAAAAAACACTTGTGGGAATCGTTTATTGATCTTAGTTTTACTAGTTGTTCAAAACCAATAAATATTTATTATTTCATTATTATCGACAAAGGAAGATTTTGCTTTAAACATATTTAAAAAAAAAAACAGGACAATTAAAGAATCGTTTTGGCATCGGAAAATATACACAATTTTCCCAATACCTCTAAATGTTCCGATTTTTTCGATTCCCGATTCCGATTCCAAGTACTCGTCCCTACACTAATATATATATAAAGCTGTATGTCTGTGTGCGTATGTGTGTGTGTATGTGTCTGATCATGAATAGGCTCCTATATGGTTGACTATTATAGAAAACTGAACACATATATGATAGAAGATGTATCGAGACATAGAAATGGGTACGTTTGATCTGGTAGAACGGTGGTTCATTACAATTGTGGGGTCTGTGTCCGCACCTGGTCCAAAAAGTATGGAAATAAAACATTTTAAATTGAAAAAAAGTTTACAAGTGTTTTTGATATAGATGTACATAATAATACTTGATAAGTATGTTTTAACTTAAATAGGGATGGTATAATAAAATTTTGGGCTCTGCGTTCGGTCTGGCCTCCATAGAATGGAAATAGGCACAAACTTTAATAAAGACTTTTCATATCTATCTGTGTAAGTATACTTTGATAATTATGTTTCAGTTTGAAGAAATATGGTATAATAAAATTATGGGGTGTATGTTCGGTCCTGACCTCCATAGAATGGAAATATGTCACAAAGTTTAACAAGGTTTTTTAATATAGATCCACAGAATATTGTGGTAAGTGTTTCAGTGTGAACAGGTATGATATAATAAATTATGGGGTTTATCTATTTTATTTTTTATTTTCATCATATTTTGCTTTGGTTTTAATACCCCCAAATTCGAAGCTATCTCTTTACAACCCTTCCTTTTCATGACCTATCATACTTTCATAAATCAGAGTCCATTTTCTGTAGGCTGTTTTTGAACCCAGTCAACGACGGGTACTTTTGCTAGTATATATATATATACTTAAATTATCTCAACTTGCAACATGAATATGTTCCCAAGAGATGTTTAGGAATAAAGAATGGCACGTAACGTAACAGCATATCTTGATAGTCCTCTGTGAAACAAATGGTTAGGGCAAAGGGGAAGTGTCGAGAACTGTCAACGCTCACCGGATTTGAGCCCTTCCATGGATATTTCTGTTTTGGGGGACAGAGCGAGGGGGGCATGTTAAACACAGGGATCACACCACAAAAAAGGTACAACGAATGAGTTGAAAGCAAACATTGAAAGAAGATGTGTCAATATACCAATTGAACTGATTATGAACGTTTTCGCTTCAATCAGTGAGCATTGTCAGCTGTTCATGGACCACAATGGCAAACAATTTGAACACTTTCGATAATTAGCTGGTTTCTATATTTGTACACAGTATTTTGATGTATAAAACTTTTCTTTCTTTTAATGAATGTTCGTTTTATGGTCATTTAAAGGGTGTATTCATTTTATTGGGACAACATATATATACATATATATATAAATATATATATATATACAGACACAGACACACACACACACATATATATATATACACATATTTGGTGTGCATGTGTGCGCGTGTGTGTGTGTGGGTGTGTGTGTGTGTGTGTGTGTATGTGAATACGTTTTAGTGAGTGTGATGCAAGATTTCTTGAAAAGCAGCCAAAAATTCTTCACGAGATACGGAATGTATCCGTTGTTTCTTTGATAAAATAGCGAACCGCCTAACCTCGATTCAACGGCTAACATGAAACTAGAAACACATCGATATTTCAAAGTCACAGCTGAAACCGTAAAGTGATGAGAAAAGATCCGAGAAGAAAATGTAAGGCAGCTGAAGTGTTGCATATTACTTAGCTGCAAGTACGACTTGCCAATTGCATTAAGTTACGCGTGACCTTAGTATGACCTTCACCTACCGATGTAACAGGGAAAAGCTGTCCCCTTTCCATGTAAATAAGAAGAATATTAAATAAGTGGAAATGAGATTAGGATAAGCCTAGAATCGAACCCTGTAGGCAAAGTTAAGAAATGGAATGTGAGAAATTAAGCCTATTGTTAATTCTGAATATTAAATATGTCAGTAAAAGAATGATCAATGAAAAAGGTTAAAAATAGGTTGGGAGAGGATTTTTTTGTTTGCAGAAGTGTGTTTTGGGTAAACATGCATAGTCACGTGGAATTAGTCACGTTTGAAAAGCATACTTCTGGCGTCATAGACAAAGGACAATATAGCAGTAGAGCAACGAAACTTGGCACAGTTATTAGTCTTTCTCTACAGAGTTATGCATTTCTCCCATCGTTTTATACAGCTCTAGAGACCGTTTTTGTAGAGCACCCCAGATTGGTCCTCCAACCACGACGTGACTTCAGAAATCAAGGCTGCATGATCTGGGAAACGCTTTCCTTTCAAAAACAACTTCATGGCAGGAAATAGGTGAAAGTCAAAGGGGGCAAGGTCAGGAGAGTAGGGAGGATGGGGAAGGATTTCATAACCACACGCCCTTGCTTCTGATCGGGCGACATGCGAGTTGTGGACCGGAGCGTTGTCCTGCAGGAGGAGGGTATCTTTGCTGATCTAGCCCCGCATCTTGATTTTGATAGCTTCCCTTAATTTCCTCAAAAGTAAAGCATAATAGGTTCCTGTAATTATGGTACCGTTTGCCAGGAAATCTGTCATCACTACTCCGTCCTGGTCCCAGAAGACTGTGAGCATGACCCTGCCAGCGGAGTACTGCACCCTTGCCATCTTTGGAGGTGGTGAGTCCAAGTGCTTCCACTGCATTGACTGGGCTTTGGTCTCTGGATCATAGGATGGACCCAGGTTTTATCCTGTGTAATCAGTCTTTTGAAAAACTTTGACTCATCTTTTTGGCACATCTCCAAATGTATCCTCGAGCACTCGACGCGTTCTCGCTTCTGGAATGGTGTGAGCAACTTGGGAATCCATCTGGCAGACACCTTATGCATATGCAAATGGTCATGAATGATAGTTTCCACAGACCCTGTACTAATCTTGACATCTTGGGCTATTTGGCGAATAGTAATGTGCCGATCTTCAAAAATGGCAGCCTCAACTTGATGGACAGATGCCTCATCAATGGCAGAAGAGGGCGATCAGGTCTGAATTCAGGATTCTATCGTTTTACAAGGTCATATGATGGGGCATTATCACCATAAGTTTCTTTCATTTCATCAAAAGTCTCCTGTAGTGTGCGTCCTTTCAAATACAAAAACCAGATCACTGCTCGAGATTAAACAGGCTCCATTTCACACCTGACTTAGTTCAAACACCAGTAAAACAGAAACCACAATTAGTTCAGAGCTGTAATTTGCCACACAACCCGTAGAGATATAAATCATTGCACATGCAAACTTTCAGCTAGATCAGAAAACTTGAAGTGGGTCAGGGGCATTACTTATTGCACACCCCTCGTATTGTTGTTTAGCAAGGGGATATGATATAGACGTATAAACTGAGTAATCGCATCACCTCACATCTTCGAAGTCGCTTGAAAGTCAACACTAGAGAAGGCATGCTCCCAGTTCCGGACCCGTATGAAGGCGGTGATTCAAGCTAAAAGAAGCTACA
>NC_136526.1:69078609-69096109 GCF_053919585.1 Euprymna scolopes
TCTCCAATTCTCTCTCCTCTGATCTTGAGCACGTAGTACAATGGGGAAAGGAGTGGCTGGTTACTTTTAATGCATCTAAAACCAAGCTTCTCTCTTTACATCATCAACATTCTAATCCACATTTGTCATCAATTGAAATGAATGGCTCTCGTCTTCAGGAGGCCTCAAGTTTTGACAAGCTTCTGGGCTTGACCATTACTCCTGATCTTAAATGGAACACGTATATCAAATCTGTTGGCAAGGCCGCTGGAAAAATATTGGGATCTTTCTATCGATCCGGTAGATATCTCACTGCTGATGCTATTCTCTATCTATATAAGAGCCAGGTACGTCCAAGGATGGAATACTGTTGCCACATCTGGGCAGGAGCTGCTAGAAAGGACTTGTCCTGCCTTGATAGAGTTCAAAATAGACTTCGTAGCCTCGTAGGAGATGTCCTTTTCTCCTCCTTGCAACCTCTATCTCACAGAAGAGATGTTGCAAGTTTGTCTCTGATGTATCGTTATTTTCATGGAAAGTGTTCAACTGAGCTTCAATCTATGGTCCCCCCTCGCCAAACTTTCACAAGAAACACTCGTCTAGCTGTAAACACTATCAATAATTTCCCCCACTCTTTATCTGTGCCTAAACCTAAACGTAGATTCCATGAACAAAGCTTCTTTCTTAGAACTGCACGCCTGTGGAATTGTCTTCCGTTTTCCTGCTTTCCGGCTGACTACAATATGGTTGTGTTCAAGTCTAAAGTTAATAAATTCTTGATGAGCCGTTCCATATAAGTTATCAAATTTACCAAATTTTCATTACTAATGATTACTATATTGACCAATTTCTACTGTACACTCTTTAACCCTTATCCTTGAGTGGCCTCTGGGCCTTGATAATGTGGTGATGCCTATGTAAAAAAAAACAAAAAAAACAGTATTCAAAGATAAGGCAAGCTTTTAATCGGTTTGGTTCGACAATGTTTGGTTATCAATATATAAATGTATGTATGTATGTTTGCTTGTCTGACTAAAACTTTCGACAGAGGCGACGGATTTTCAGAAGATCAGTATCGTTAAGCCCGACCCTTCAGACGACAAATGACGAAAAATTAGCTAAAAAAATTAATAACTTCACCCTTATCTGGGCACTTTTCTACAGGGAGGGGTCGCTTTTTTCGCCGATATTTTCGAAAATAATTCCTCCTTTTCGATTATCTAGCCTTAATTTAAACCTACGTCACTTCCGGTTTGGCGGTGATCGTAACAGCAAAGGCGTAACGGTTTTTCCCGTTCTTTTCCTCCTTCGCAGTACGGGTTCGAGCCTGCCTTTCTATTACCACTTTTTTGGTCATACCTCCAATCACCCGGGCAACGCTGGACACCCATGCTAGTATATATATATATATATATATATATATATATATATATATATATTTATATATATATATATATATATATATATATATATATATATATATAGAGAGAGAGAGAGAGAGAGAGAGAGAGAGAGAGAGAGAGGCTCTTTCAGTCTTTGACAGCCTGTGGATACCCACCATAAGGATGCCTGTGCGTGAAATTATTGTGGCAGGAGTCACGCAATCTCAAACCACACCTCTCCTGAGTCGACATTGTTAAATACCAGTGGCAAGTGAAGTGTATGGTCAGGACGCCTGGAAAGAAATGCCGAGATAAGCGGAGACCACATATAGCGCCTAGAATTTCCAAATGGTCACCTCCCCTTCCTGATAGTAACCAGGCTCAACGTTGTTTTTATATATATATATATATATATATATATATATATATATATATATATATATATATATATATTACATTGATGTCACCACTTATCAACGCCTGGAACCCACTCGAGGATAAGGGTTATTGCGTGTACAATAATCGATGGGATATTATCGTAGTAATCGTTAGTATTGGAGATTTGATAAAGTGTCTTACTTGAGGGGGGGTTCATCAGAAATTTGTTTATGTTGGACTTGAAGACGTCCAAGTTGTAGTCAGGTGGGAAACAGGCAAGCGGAAGAAAATTCAACTGGCGTGCACTTCTAAGAAAGAAGCCTTGTTCATGGAATCTACGTTTGGTTTAGGCACAGTTAAAGAGTGGGAAAGACTTTTGACATTGGTTTCAGCTAGACGGGTGTTTTTGGCGAGGGGGACTAGAGATTGGAGTTCAGACGACCATTTGCCGTGGAAGTAACGATAAAACAAACACAGGCTCACAACGTCTCTTCTGTGAGAGAGAGGCTGCAGGGAAGAGAAAAGGACATCCCCAACTAAGCCACGAAGTCTATTTTGTACTCTGTCAAAGCAGGATAGGCTGTTTTTAGCAGCTTCTGCCCAGATGTGGCAGCAGTACTCCATCCTTGGACGTACTTGGCTTTTATATATCTATAATATAAAGCTGAACGTCTGTATATGTCTGGTCACGAATAGGCTCCTATATTGTTGACTGTTATAGAAAACTGATGACCTATAATGATAGAAGATGTATCGAGACACAGGAATGGGTATGTTTGATCTGGCATAATGATGATTCATTTAAAAATTTAAAAAAAACGTTTACAAGTGTTTTTGATATAGATGTACATAATAATACTTTGATAAGTATGTTTTAACTTAAATAGAACTGGCATAGTAAAATTGGGGGTTTGCGTTCTCGCCTGGCCTACATAGAATGGAAATAGGCACACACTTTAATAAATACTTTTCATATCAATCTGTGTAAGTTTACTTTGATAATTATGTCTCAGTTTGAAGAAATATGGTATAATAAAATTATGGGGTGTTCGTTCGTGCCTGACCTCCATAGAATGGAAATATGTCTAAAAGTTTAACAAGGTTTTTTTTTATATAGATCCACAGAATATTATGATAAGTGTTTCAGTGTGAACAGGTATGGTATAATAAATTATGGGGGTTATCTATTTTATTTTTAATTTCATCATATTTTGCTTTAGTTTTGATACCCCCAAATTTGAAGCTATCTCTTGACAACCCTTCCTTTTCATAACCTACCATACTTTCATAAATCAGAGTCCATTTTCTGTAGGCTGTTTTTGAACCAGTCAACGACGAGTACTTTTGCTAGTATATATATATATATATATATATATATATATATATATATATATATAAATTAGTAGCATTCGTGTGTGTGTGTTGTGTGTGTGTGTGTGTCTGTCTGTCTGTCTGTGGGTACAACTCTCTTACAGCCCACACCATCCAGCCGATTATTACCAAATCTGATATTACCAATCAGAATTTAGTAGGTTGTATTCCAATTCGTGCTGTAGCTGTTCCTTTGAACCTGAAACCATAAAAATTGGTCAGTCCTCTCACAAAATGTTGAATATTCTACGATCATTTTAAAAGCCTGTGAAAAATAGTTTGGAATCCTATTGGAGGCACCTTGTACGTAATTTTTGTAATATAACCTCGTAATTTTTTTTTTTTTTTTTGTAGATGTAAAGGGTTTCATGTGTTTTAATTTTCTAATAGTTTTGCTTTTTTAACCCCATCAAATCATGTGATTGATACCGCTCGTACCTCTTTTTCGTCTTCCCCTCTCGTGATTGAAGCAGGGGCGCCAACATGCGAGTTGACCCCGTGAGATCGGATCACTGAAGAAGGCCCGTGGGTCTCGCATCTGAAGCTTTCTCTTCATAATCAAAGGAAGGATGAGGAGGACGCCATCAGATGATAAAACCTGTTTTGAACGGCGGCCAAAAAACATTTTCTTTCCTTTCAAAATGAAATCTCAGATCGATATGGAAAATATGAGACAAGAAAAAGATCGATAATCAAGATTCAGAAATCTCGGTTGAAATCAGAACTGAATGATGTGAAAACGGAAGAGATAGAGATGAGGAAATAAAGTAATCACGCAGAACATATATCTATACGAGTTGCCTTCAATAAGTTTCTGGACTTTTTTTTTGTACATGCATTTAAAAATGCACTGTTCTTATTTACAATGCCTCCCCACGGACAGAGTTAGACACCAGGGTCGTTTTTTAATGTGGAGAAAAGGAACAAAAATAAAAATTGTCTCAGTCGTGAAGGATTTCTCCTCCACTGACAGAGAACAAGAAATTGAAGTGCAGCATCTGAAGAACAGATACTACACTTTGAGGTATTTATTTGCTCCCCCACCGAGAAAATTAGGCACAAGGCCGATTTTTAAAGTGAGGAGTGAAGAGGAAATGGGGACCAACACCCCGGGGAGTAGGGGAGCTGGATAGTAACAATTGGTATGAAGCGTTGCCCCTGCCGGAACAGATACTACACTTTGATCTTTTCCCGAAGGCCAATTGGATTCATTTGCTTCCCCACTGAGAAAATTAGGCACAAGGCCGTTTTTTAATGTGGAGAGAGAGTATTTATTTGCTTCCCCACTGAGCAAATTAGGCACAAGGCCGTTTTTTAATGTGGAGAGAGAGGGAAGGGGTAGGGAAAGGGGGGGCAGCTCCCGAGAGGTGGGAAATGGGAGCTGGATAGTAACTGTGGTCTGTAGGATGATCCCTACCTTGGCCAAGTTCAGATATGTGGGGTTACCCCCACATATCGTCTTTGCTAGTCATAGCCAGTCACAGCTTGCAGCATCTGCCGGAACAGATGGTATTTATTTGCTCCCCCACCGAGCAAATAAGGCACAAGGCCGATGTTTAATGTTAGGAGTGAAGGGAGGGGGAAGGGAAAAAGGGGACCAGCTCCCGAGAGGTGGGATGTAAGAGCTGGTTAATGGTCAGGCATGTGGGGTTGCCCCCACATCTGGTCTTTGCTAGTCATAGCTAGTAATAGCTTGCAGTATCTGCCGGAACAGATGGTATTTATTTGCTCCCCCACCAAGCAAATTAGGCACAAGGCCGATTTTTAATGTGAGGAGTGAAGGGAAGGGGAAGGTAAAAAGGGGACCAGCTCCTGAGAGGTGGGAAATGGGAGCTGGTTAAAGGTCAGGCATGTAGGGTTGCCCCCACATCTGGTCTTTGCTAGTCATAGCTGGTCTTTGCTAGTCAGAGCTTTGCAGCATCTGCAGGAACAGATGGTATTTATTTGCTCCCCCACCGAGAAAATTAGGCACAAGGCCGATTTTTAATGTGAGGAGTGAAAGGAGGGGAAGGGGAAAAGGGAACCAGCTCCCGAGAGGTGGGAAATGGGAGCTGGTTAAAGGTCAGACATGTGGGGTTGCCCCCACATCTGGTCTTTGCTAGTCATAGCTAGTCATAGCTTGCAGTATGTGCCGGAACAGATGGTATTTATTTGCTCCCCCACCGAGCAAATTAGGCACAAGGCCAATTTTTAATATGAGGAGTGAAGGGAGGGGGAAGGGAAAAAGGGGACCAGCTCCCGAGAGGTGGGAAATGGGAGCTGGTTAATAGTTAGGCATGTGGAGTTGCCCCCACATCCGGTCTTTGCTAGTCATAGCTAGTCATAGCCTGCAGTATCTGCCGGAACAGATACTACACTTTGATGGTATTTATTTGCTCCCCCACCGAGCAAATTAGGCACAAGGCTAATTTTTAATGTGAGGAGTGACGGGAGGGGGAAGGGAAAAAGGGGACCAGCTTCCGAGAGGTGGGAAATGAGAGCTGGTTAAAGGTCAGGCATGTGGGGTTGCCCCCACATCTGGTCTTTGCTAGTCATAGCTTGCAGTATCTGCCGGAACAGATGGTATTTATTTGCTCCCCACCGAGCAAATTTGGCACTCGGCCGATTTTTAATGTGAGGAGTGAAGGGAGGGGGAAGGGAAAAAGGGGACCAGCTCCCGAGAGGTGGGAAATGAGAGCTGGTTAATAGTCAGGCATGTGGGGTTGCCCTCACATCTGGTCTTTGCTAGTCATAGCTTGCAGTATCTGCCGGAACAGATGGTATTTATTTGCTCCCCCACCGAGCAAATTAGGCACAGGGCCGATTTTTAATGTGAGGAGTGACGGGAGGGGGAAGGGAAAAGGGGACCAGCTCCCGAGAGGTGGGAAATGAGAGCTGGTTAATAGTTAGGCATGTGGGGTTGCCCCCACATCCGGTCTTTGCTAGTCATAGCTAGTCATAGCCTGCAGTATCTGCCGGAACAGATACTACACTTTGATGGTATTTATTTGCTCCCCCACCGAGCAAATTAGGCACAAGGCCAGTTTTTAATGTGAGGAGTGAAGGGAGGGGGAAGGGAAAAAGGGGACCAGCTCCCGAGAGGTGGGAAATGGGAGCTGGTTAAAGGTCAGGCATGTGGGGTTGCCCCCACATCTGGTCTTTGCTAGTCATAGCTTGCAGTATCTGCCGGAACAGATGGTATTTATTTGCTCCCCACCGAGCAAATTAGGCACAAGGCCGATTTTTAATGTGAGGAGTGAAGGGAGGGGAAGGGGAAAAGGGGACCAGCTCCCGAGAGGTGGGAAATGGGAGCTGGTTAATGGTCAGGCATGTGGGGTTGCCCCACATCTGGTCTTTGCTAGTCATAGCTAGCAGTATCTGCCGGAACAGATGGTATTTATTTGCTCCCCCACCGAGCAAATTAGGCACAAGGCTAATTTTTATGTGAGGAGTGAAGGGAGGGGGAAGGGGAAAAGGGGACCAGCTCCCGAGAGGTGGGAAATGGGAGCTGGTTAAAGGTCAGGCATGTGGGGTTGCCCCCACATCTGGTCTTTGCTAGTCATAGCTAGTCATAGCTTGCAGTATCTGCCGGAACAGATGGTATTTATTTGCTCCCCCACCAAGCAAATTAGGCACAAGGCCGATTTTTAATGTGAGGAGCGAAGGGAGGGGGAAGGGAAAAAGGGGACCAGCTCCCGAGAGGTGGGAAATGGGAGCTGGTTAAAGGTCAGGCATGTGGGGTTACTCCCACATCTGGTCTTTGCTAGTCATAGCTAGTCATAGCTTGCAGTATCTGCCGGAACAGATGGTATTTATTTGCTCCCCCACCGAGCAAATTAGGCACAAGGCCAATTTTTAATGTGAGGAGTGAAGGGAGGGGGAAGGGAAAAAGGGGACCAGCTCCCGAGAGGTGGGAAATGGGAGCTGGTTAATGGTCAGGCATGTGGGGTTGCCCCCACATCTGGTCTTTGCTAGTCATAGCTAGTCATAGCTTGCAGTATCTGCCGGAACAGATGGTATTTATTTGCTCCCCCACCGAGCAAATTAGGCACAAGGCCGATTTTTAATGTGAGGAGTGAAGGGAGGGGGAAAGGAAAAAGGGGACCAGCTCCCGAGAGGTGGGAAATGGGAGCTGGTTAATGGTCAGGCATGTAGGGCTGCCCCCACATCTGGTCTTTGCTAGTCATAGCTTGCAGTATCTGCCGGAACAGATACTACACTTTGATCCCGGCCCGAAGGCCAAGGCTTGACTGTTATTGCTGGTTATCTCATGAGATGACTGGCCGATTTTGAAGTTCAAAAGAACAGCTATAGCAGGATTTGGAATACACCCTACTAAAGCCTGATTTTTCACAGCTGGTGAATTTCAAAAATGTAATCTGGACGTAAGGACACTTTAGAATAACGATATGCAATAAAATTCTGTTTTTAATTTAGATAAATTCCATATAAACGTATGGAATGCTTCAGACTGCTTTTGGACCATCTTGCATGAATCGAGCATCAGCTTTTGAGTGAGATGAGATTCAAGAGAAGCAGTTCATCTGCCACTAATGATGAGAGATATGGCTGAAATAAGGAAGTCAGAACACCTGAATTGATTGGCCAAATAAAGAATTTCATAGATAAGGACTGTCGTGTGTCTACAGAAAGATTAAGTGCACAGAGTGATGTCAGTTTATGAATTGTACACACAATTATTCGAGAGGAACTGAAATGCGGAAGATTTGCCTAAAATTTGTCACAAGGTACTCGGAAGTCAAAGACTATTTGACCTAGATTAACATAAAGGCATAGTTATTCCCTAAGCTCAAATAAATCCTGAACAACTGTCGTCATGAAACAATTAAGGAGATGAAAGAGGCTGGTATGAAGGTCATTGATATGCTCACATGAGATAACTTTCATGGGGCTTTCCAGGAGTTGTTTGGACCGATACAACAAGTGTATTGCAGCCGGAGGAGATTACTTCGATGGGAACTAGAGTTTCGTGTGTACTAGTAATAAACATGCACAGATGAAAAAAGTCTGGAAACTTATTTAAAGCATTTCACACACACACACACACACACACACACACATATATATATATTCACTAATTGATATAATAATTAAGTGATTGATTTTGCGCTACGAAACATATACTGTCAAGAATTTTATATGTCAGCGTAATTAAAGGAATAAATTATAAAATGGTCAACATCATGCACTTTGGAATATAGTCTTTTGCCATTTTTTCACTATATATTGCTCTGTACTTATATTGAGCTTATTAAATAAGGATTTATATATATAATAAGGAAATAAAATATATTTCGACAGAAATATACATATATATATTGTGTACAGAAAGTTGTTGGATGAGACAAATCATTGGTACCGTCGGTTTCAAACCCGATAATAAGGACCGTTTAAGGTATCCTTATCAAACTCTCTTCAGCCAATATTCGTCTATTTTATAACGGGAAGTGTGATATATATACACCTTGCGAGTTCACGTTTAAATCTCGTTTTGTTAAATCCCCACCCCCCGCGTTTATTTATCGGATGATGATGATTTCATTAACTTTAATATATATATATATATATATATATATATATATATATATATATATATATAACTACTTCATTTACTCACGTAAAATTAATATGCGAAAGTATACATTTATGCGTAAACTTCAAGTATTTACTTCAAAAGTGCTGACTACGTAGATACAGCTAGGTAGTAAGTTATAAAATATATATGGCGATTAAGCTACACTGAATATTCCGCGTTTCATCCACTCTAGGACTCTTCAGGCACATGCGCATAATTCCTGAAAAGGAGTGAGATCAAGGTGTTTTGAAGTTCTCCAGAGGTTTCAATCTGAAAGCTTAAGGCAACTGAAAGAAAACAGAGTAAGAGCAAAACGACTACCAGCCGAACCAATATCTGCAGCATTAAATCCACATTCATGTTCTATTTGTGGCCTTGTCTGCAAATCCCTTGCTGGACTAAAATGTCATCAGAGGCAAAAGCATAAATGAGTTTAAGAAATATGGGTCGTCTGAACCTCAAACGTCGAAATCGACGGGAGAGTCCATCATATATATATATATATATATATATATATATATATATATATATATATATATATATATATATATATATATATATATATATATATATATATATAATATATAGAGAGAGAGAGAGAGAGAGAGAGATATTTCATTAACTTTAATATATATATCTATATATATATAAATGTAAAGTTGGTTTGTTCTAAACAAATAAAACCCTATTTCTAAGTTACCAGTTTATTTGAAATTTTCAGACAACCCATCTTTAGAGTCGAGGTATGTTTTTATGTTATTGAAATAAATTTACCTCGCGATTTATTAAAATTAAAATATTAAATAAAATAAATATATGTTTTTTACTGCGAATCTGTTCTGTTGATAAAACTGAACTTCCGGTTCGATTCATTTCACAGCCACGAATTGACGAAAGATTTCATTTTCTGTTAACTCGATAAGTAAAAAAAAAAAAAAAACTTACTCGTGCAGAGAGTGATCCGTGCTGAAATAATAATGTTATTATTTAAAAAGCCATTCTTAACATGGGGAAGGGAGGGTGTTTTGACCTATTCTGTACTTTAATCTTAAAATTGAATAAAAACATATCATAAAACTTTAAACGTGGAAAACGATTTAAAAAAAATAGCGCGGATCACTCTCTGCATTAGCACACACACACACACACACAAAAAAAATAATAATAATCCCATATTTTAAAACTTTAAATTCATTTATGTACGTACAAATTTTTAAATTTTATTTATGTTAAGGCTTCACTCATGAAACATTACGTTTTAATTGTTTAGTTTATTTTCACGGCATTGTTTACATAAAAAAGTTTGTTTTAACTTTTTCTAAACTGTTTCATTTTTACGACATGCCTCAACGTATTATAAACACCCTAACCCCCCCATGTTAAAAAAAAACGCCCTTCCATAAACCTCGAAAGCCATTCTTAACATGGGGAAGTTAGGGTGTTTATAATACGCTGGGGCGAGTCGTAAAATTAACGAAGTTGCTATCTATTATTTATTGCAAAAATTGCTTGAAATTTATTTATTTGACAAAAAAATTAAATTTTGTTACTCCTTGGGCGTTGAGTTCCATGGCGACCAGTAGAAAAAAATAATAGTCGCTCCCTTAGTCTCCCACCTCACCCCGCGCGTAACATATTTTATTTACTGACGTTGCCGTAACTAAACGATTATCTGTCACATTTACAAACATTTATTTATTTATTTATTTTGAAAAAGTTTTACTTTTTATGAATATTAAAAGAAAAATGGGTACTCATGCAGAGAGTGATCCATGCTGAAATAACGTTATTATTTAAAAAGCCATTCTTAACATGGGGGGGGGGGTTTGTAACTATTCTGTACTTTAACCTTGCAATTGATAAAAAAAAACACGATTTAAAAAATAGCGCAGATCACTCTCTGCATTAGCACCGAAAAATGTTACTAAACATTTATTAATAATTTCTCACTTTTTACAAACATTTGATTTTAAATTTCTTTTTAAATGACGACTTTTATCGACTTTTTTTAAATATCCCCCCCAATGGTGTTTATTCCGAAATCCGTTGTTAACATGGAGAGGTTGGGGTGTTTATTCTGAAAGCCGTTCTTAACATTTGTGGAGGTGGATCTAATGTAAAAAAAAAAAATAAAATAAATTTAAAAAAAAAAACTAAATCCTTTACTAATAACTTCTCACTTTTACAAATATTTTTTAATTTACATGCGCAGATGAACAAATTGTTGAATAGTGCGAAAACAAAACATTTAGGTCCACCTCCACAATTTTCTTTTTTAAATGACTTTTATTGATAAATAAATTTATTTCTCCGCAACTTTTATTGATAAATAAATCTACTTCTCTGCCACGGGCACTGAACCCCTCCTTTTTTTTTAATAGTATTTTCGGGTGGGTATGCTGACAACAAATATCAGTTAAATTTTGCAAATAGCCCCCCCTCCAAAAGTGGTGTTTATTCCGGAAGCTGTTCTTAATATGAGGAGGTTGGGGAGGGGGATGATTATAAGGTGGACCTAATCTAAAAAAAAAACAAGTTGTTTATGCGCACATAAGCAACTATTTTTTTATTAACTTTTTTTTAAATTTTTAATTTAAAAATTAAATTTCAATGAATAGAATAATAAATCATTTATCATTAATATGTGTTTTTGGTTTTGTGTTGAATGAAACTTTTTTTTTTCATTACAACAATAATGAACCAATTTAAATCTTCCGGCATGGGTTTAAGGGTTACGAAATTATCAATAAATCGTTTAGTTACTAAGCCAACGTCAGTAAATAAAAAAAATGTTATATGCGCATGCATTAGCCTTGACTGGGAGGGGGGGGGCTAAGGGAGCGACCATTAAATAATTATGCTGGTCGCCATGGAACTCAACGCCCAAGGAGTACCTTAAGTGGCACTTATGCACTTATGTTACTGTGCTATTTTTTAAAATAGTATTTTCCTGTTAAATTCAAATTTTACAATATGTTTTTCTTTTATTAATTTGTTAAGTGAAAGTACAGATAACCCGGTCGGTTTCTAATGCGAGGAAAATCTAGCCCCCCCCCCCAAAAAAAAGGGGTATTCTGGATAATAACAAAACATTAAAATTGCCTCAGTCTCGAAAGATTTCTTCTCTACTGAACGAGGAAAAAAACGGTGAAGTGTAGTTCACCTTCTGTTTCTCTCCCCCTCTCTCAATATCTCTCTCTATCCATCTCTTCCTTTCCCTCTCCCAATCTCTTTCTCTCTATATCACCCTCTCCATCTCTGTTTGAGCCCCTTTCTCTCTCTAACTCCCTCTATCTCTCTCCTTTCCTCTGTTTCATCCCTCTCTGTTTCTAACACTCCACCTCTCTCTCTGTTTATCTACCAATCCCTTTATCTCTCTATCTCCTTTTCTTTCTCTATTTTCCTCTCACTGTCTCTTTTCTATCTATATATCTTCCTCTCTATCTGTTCATCTCTAATCCCTTATCCTATTTTAGTCTCCTAAATTAATTACAGTGAATAAGGCATTGTCAAAACATGGATAAATCCTATTTTAGTCACCTAATTTACTGACTGTGAGAATAGAAGTTATTTGGAAATTACTGCTACCTTGAACAGCACCAAGAGTAACTGGTAAAACCTTTCTAATTAAATTGATTTTGGCAGCCATTTGGTAACAAAATGACACAGCCTTAGCCCTTGCTGCATGAGGAATACCTGCGACCTTGCTGCCAAGTAGAAGAATTATTTATTCTACTTTAAAACATTCAACTTTTCAAAAATCTCATCTTCGACATCTCCAAAACATCCAATATGGGGAAAAATATTGCAGAAATGCAAACTTATTGTTTAGGATGAATGCACAATGGTACGCAAAAAAATCACTTGAGGCTCTTGGTCGATCCTTGCAAGATTTGCGTGGCAATGTCAGACCATTTGGGAATGCAGTAATATTGCTTGCAGGAGATTTCAGACAAATGTTACCTGTTATTCTTCAATCAACACCAGCAGATGAAATTAATGCTTGCCTCAAATACTCTACTTTTTTGTTCCATGTGAAGACATTAAACTTAACTCAAAATATGCATGTACAGTTGCAGACTGTTCGATCCGCACAAAAACTTTTGCATCACTTGTGGGAAATTGGGTACGAAAAAGTGCCAGCTGATCAGAATTAAGGGCAAAATTCTTTGACTTTTAACTTCTGTAATTTCTGTAATTTTATTTCATCAAAAGAATAGTTAGTTTAAAAGGTTTTTGCAGATATTCAAAATATAAGAATTCCATTTGACTGAGTGAATGAGCTATTCTTGCAGGTCAATACAAAGATGTCCATGAACTTAACGCTATAATTAAATGTAAAATTCCAAGTGAGGTAATCAAATACAAATCCATCGACACTGTTGTGAAAGCAGATAAAGTGGTTAATTATCCAACAGTTATATTTGCCAGGGATGCCACCGCATGTATTGTAACTGAAATTTGGTGTACTAATTATCATGTTGTGAAATATAAACCAATCCAAGCTTTGCAATGGCACATAGCTTGCAGTAAAAAAAATAACAAACAATATCATAGGAACAGCAATCTTAACAGGACCTTTCATAGATGAATATATCTTCATTCCATGCATTCCTATTATTCCACCGGATACATCATTACACTTTAGCAAATTGCACTTTCCAATTTTATTGTCATTTGCAATAACCATCAACAAAGCACAGGGAACAATCTTTACAATTGTGGGCCTTACAGTTACACACTGACTGTTTTTTCACATGGACAATTTATGTTACATATTCAAGAGTCACCAAACCGGAAAATCTCTATATCAGCTAAGAAAATGGAACAACAAAAACTGTACCCATGCAAAATGGAAATTTAAACCTATAAGAAACATACTTTTTCTCATTTTGGAACTTTTTCCATTGCGCCAATTTGAGCCACAGCAACGCGTGGCAGGGTACAGCTAGTATATATATATATATATATATATATATATATATATATATATATATATATATATATATATATGTGTGTGTGTGTGTGTGTGTGTTTACTGTTTTGGGGGAAAAATTCCAAAAAAGTGTTCGATTACAAAGAAAAACGTTTTCGATATAAGAGCTTAATATTCATTTATTTAATTGTACAGAAGTTCAGAAAAACATTGGTACCGTCGGTTTAAAGCCCAACATAAAGGGGACCAGTTAATGGTAAATCGTAAATAATGTTAGGCACTCGTCAGCCATGTTGTTTCTAATTCCTACATGGCTGACGAGAGCCTAACATTATTTAGGATTTACCATTAACTGGTTACCTTTATGTTGGGCTTGAAACTGAGGGTACCAATGTTTTTCTGAAGTTCTGTCCAATTATATATATATATATATATATATATATATATATATATATATATATATATATATAGAGAGAGAGAGAGAGAGAGAGAGACATAACTACTTCATTTACTCACATAAAATTAATATACGAAAGTATACATTTATGCGTAAACTTAAAGTATTTACTTCAAAAGTGCTCACTACGTAGGTACAGCTAGTTAGTAAGTTATAAAATATATATGGCGATTAAGCTACACTGAATATTCCGCGTTTCATCCACTCTAGGACTCTTCAGGCACATGCGCATAAGCCTGAAGAGTTCTAGATTATGAAACGCGGAATACTCAGTGTAGCTTAATCGCCATATATATTTTATAACTTACTATATATATATATATATATATATATATACATATATATATTTCGTATATTAATTTTATGTGAGTAAATTAAGTAGTTATATATATATATATATATATATATATATATATATATATATATAAAGAGAAGAAGAGAAAGAGAAAGAATATAAAGAGATAAAATTTTGTATGCAAAATAAGTATTAAGAGATAAAAGATAAAAGAAGGATAGCATTCAGCCAAATTATAAATTTATTTCAACCAGACAGGGCCTTTTCAAATGAGAGCGCTTAATATAGAATATAAAAGTTACTGGCCATTTTTTTTCATACAAAAAAGGGGTGAGGACAAGTTTAATAGATCAGAGAGGATAAAGTATGAATGCAAATTAGTACTCCACTGCGGTATGATCGAGAAGATTAACATCTCGCTCATCTTCATCTCATCAACTTTTTACGTTTGCGAACGTTGGTGGTAAAATTATTGAAATCACGCAAAAGAATAATTAATTGAGCTTAATATTACAATAATACTATTTTAAAGAAGAATTTATTATTTTAATCTCTTATTTTAATAATTAACAGTTATATTTAATTGTTAAACTTTATAGAAGGCAATTGGAATACGTGGGATCTCAATCTAAAATACATTTGGGCTTACATATATATGCAAGTACGAGGTGCGATAATATTCCAGACTTTTGTACTGGCTTTTAAAATTATCGTAAACTCTTGAAAATTCAGTATGTTATTGCTCTAATCTTATGCGATGATTGGCTATCTTTTATGATTTCAGATTAAAATGAACAACTACAGTAGGAATTAGAATACACCCAACTAAATTACATTTTTGAAATTAGCCAATCAGGCTTTAGTACAATTGAATTCCATTTCCTGCTGTACTTGTCCATTTTAAACTGAATTTTCAAAAGTCTACTACAATTTTAAATGCACGTACAAAGAGTCTGGGATTTTATATAAGACAATTATACCTCTCTCAGCTGTGACCAATTCTGCAGTTCTTCTGACTTTTTCCACCTGTTTTGTGTCATTCTTCCCTTCTCGTTACATTAAAGCCATTTTTTGTAGTTTCCTTCAATTGGCCGCCTCACTTCCTACTCGCTTTTTATTTCCTTTAATTCTTCGCACAAAGATGGCGAAAACACAGTACCATTCTCTACGAAGTCTTGACAACCTCGCCTACGGTGGGTTGGAACCAAACGTTAATATCAACGTCTGTTATTTCAACTGGAAAGAGGTCATAACCCTTATTTGATGTATCTACAAGAGCGAACTTCACACCGGATTTTTCATGACCTCAGGGTCAAGCTACACTTCCTCTTGATCAATGACCCTTTCGCTTGTGAATTGCTAAAACGGAGCGTCGCGTTATTCACTCAGAAAGTCATGGCTTAATATTGGCGGCTGGCAATCGCCAGTGTTGAGAGACGGAGGGGTTAGGGTTAGGGTTAGGGTTAGGGTTAGGTATTTTTTTCATAGCTTATTAAGGTTGAAGGAGAATTTGAAAAGAAGCTTTTATTAAAAACTACCCACGTGAGAATACTGAATTTATATTCATATTAATTGTCGTTTCACCAATTGCCCTTCACCAATTACAAAAAAAAAAAGACTTTTTTATTCTTATTAATTCCAAACAAGGAAGAGGACCGCTTGGACGTAATTTGCAACCGTATCTAAAGAGGCATTATGTACGGAAATAAACAACGAGATGTTTGTTTACATTGCACTTGAAAATTTGCGTGTGAATAAAATAAGAGAAGCGGGATTAAAGAGTTATTGTGTTGATTATTATATTGTGCCCAATATATAGTAGTGATTTCAAGAAGAAAAAAGAAAAAAAATTGGTACTGTCAGTTACAATCCAAACCAAAAACGTATAGCTCTCTAGCCACAAACGTTACGGCTTGAGCTACCGTCAGATTTGAAAGGAATGGCTAAAACAGAAACCATTTTGAACGTATAAATGTTTATATATATATATATATATATATATATATATATATATATATATATATATATATACTAGCAAAAGTACCTGTCGTTGACTGGGTTCAAAAACAGCCTACACAAAATGGACTCTGATTTATGAAAGTATGATAGGTTATGAAAAGGAAGGGTTGTAAAGAGATGGCTTCGAATTCGGGGGTATCAAAACCAAAACAAAATATGATGAAAGTAAAAATAAAATAGATAAACCCCATAATTTATTATACCATACCTGTTCACACTGAAACACTTATCACAATATTCTGTGTATCTATATGAAAAAACCTTGTTAAACTTTACTGACATTTTTTTTTAATTTTTACATTTTCACCTCAAACAAGGCACATTGCCACTTTGGTGTAGGGGGCTACTATCAGGGATAATAACTACTGAGGTACTATGTAGGGATTTGGGCAGCAAGATGTCGGTTCACGTTGCACTTGAACTTCTGCACGTCAGTACAGTTAGGGGAAGCAGGGACTTGGAATGGAATTCCAAAGTCTAGCGGTTCTGGAGTAGAAATATCTTTTACATCTAGGGATCTCTACAGTGTGGGGGTGGGATTTAGCAGCCTGTCGGGTTTGTCGAGGGTGCTCACGTCGTGGGGGCACAAGTGCTTGCAGTTCGTCGGAGCATTCACCATTAAAATACTTGTAGAACAGGCAGAGGGATGCAACATTCGTCGATGGGACAGAGGCTGAAGCTTAGATGCCAGTTCAGGGCCTTTCAGATTTTCGACTCTCTTTTGAACCTTGTCAAGGAGCGAGACACTAGTAGCAGATGCACCAACCCAAATATGACAGCAATACTCCATACATGGGCGAATGGTTGCCTTATAGAGGTACAGGATACTTTCGGGTTTTAGTAGTTTTCTAGCACGGTAGAGAGAGCACACCTTCCTTTCAGCGGCCCTGGTGATGCCTTCAATGTAATTGTTCCAACTCATGTTTCCTGTTAACGTTAGGCCAAGGAGTTTGTAAGATGTACTCTCAGATAAAGAGTCGTTGGCCATTGCTATTGGTGGTGGAGATGGTTTCTTGTAATTATTAAATGAAACTAGTTTAGTCTTGGCAGCATTGAACGTGACCATCCATTTTTGTCCCCATTCCATTACAGATTGGAGGTCATCCTC
>NC_136526.1:69101109-69131109 GCF_053919585.1 Euprymna scolopes
CTAACAATCGAACCTCCGACATCACGGTCGCCATTATGAAACTAAACTAAAAAAAAAAAAAAACGCGCGTTCACTCATGGTCTTTACATTTCGGGTTTGGATACTTGTGCAGTTTTCCATTGACATTAAAAAATGGAAATATTTTTAAAAAAAATATATTGTACGTACTCGTCATGGGATAAAGTTTTCCTACAGAAAAAAATCACGTAATTTCATCAAGTAGTTATTTTTTTATAGCGAAAAAAGAAAAAAATCAACGCTACAAGCGAGTCATTATTAATTAAACAGAAAGTTCAAGTAGGGGGATTTCCCTTTTTTTATATAGCGAGGCCAAATTTCGCGAATTTGGCCTTTTTTTAAAGCAGTTTGGCCTTCAAAATTTCTGTTTGGCCTTTTTCTTCACCAATGAAATAAAAAAAGCAAATAAAAACAACGCAATAAAACTTTTAAAAATACGGCACACTTTTGTTGTTCTTGTTTGTTTTTTTTGGTAATTTTCCTTATTTTTTTATTTATTCAAGATAATACTATTAAATGGACACTATTATGCCAAATTAGCCCCCCCCCCAAAAAAAAATGCACAAAAATTCGAGATTTAAGGTTTTGGCGAGATAATTTAGCGAACTGTCCGGACTATTGCGAGAGAACCATCCATTAGTTTTTCCTGAAATTTTGCCACAAATTGTATTTCAATACATAGATGTGCATAGTAACAACATTTTTTTCCGAAAATTCCCGTTGCGTCTCCAGATTAAATCGGTGAAGAAAAAGTCCAAACAGAACTTTTGAAGGCCAAACTGCTTTTAAAAAAGGCCAAATTCGCGAAATTTGGCCTCGCTATCATAAAAAAAGTGGGAAATCCCCCAACTAGAACTTTCTGTTTGGTTAAGAATCAAGGTGGCTGATTTATATATTACTCGCTTATAAGACTATCAATACACACAAAAAAATATAGATTTATTTTTGGGTAAAGTTCCCCCGGGTTTTCCTTTCACTTGAGTAAATAATGGTCTTTTGTTATATATATGGCGTACTATTATCCTTATATATATGATGTTTATGTTTATATATATATATATAAGTGATAGTGTCTGTGTGTGTCTGTGCGTCTGTGTGCATTTCCCTATGCTAAAACTCTGTCAATTTTAAGCCTAGAGATTCGAAATTTGATATACAAGGTACTGAGATTTGGGAAAATCGATGTGATAGGTTTTCAACAGAAATTTGGCGATTAAGTGGTCAATATTCAACGATTTGACCTTTGAGAACTCTACCAAACTCCTCCTACAATTTTGGGTCTAAACACGTGATATTTTAGATATAGATTTCTTGGACATGGATCTAACTTATTAACTTTACTTGATCCCTAAACAATAAATGTTAAGAGGTCATAATAGGGGTCAAAGTTTAAAAAAATTGACAGTTTTTTTTTCTCAGCATTAACCTCAAAACACCTGGGCAACGCCGGGCACCGATTGCTAGTATATATATATATACTTCAGAATAGTTTTTATTTAACAATCAGTTGTTATGGAAACGTGAGATTGTAGGTTTAGAAAATATTACTGGCAGTAATATTCTATAAGTTATCCCATCTATACAAGAATTGCTCGATATGCAAGATAGAGCAAATAAATTAAATTGTAATTCAATGAATTTCAAAAAAACTCTCATTGAAATGAAATGAAGTGGTTGAGTTTCATATCAAAGAATTTTTATTATTCTAAGCAAGACAAAGAATGCTTTAGAAAATCAATCTCCTTAACCTATAGGGTTTCGATGTCTACCATCTTATCAGAGGAGAGAAAATATTAGCAAATAGTTATAAAGGTATGCACCCTATTTGCTAAAGTCAGTGAGACATGAAAAGTCAAAGTGAAAATAATACATTTATCAGAAGTCCTGTAGCAGGAGGATTTGTAGAAAAAGGATATGAATGTTTTTTTAGATCCAGCTTGCTTGGTAAAATCCAAGTTATACGTTCTCTACATCCGTTGGGTAATAATGTCCAAGCTATATATTGGGTAATCCGCATAGCTGTGTAGATATCCGAATCGGGCAAGTGTTTGTATTTTTTTTAAAATATTATTTTTAATAAAATAAAATAAAATAATATAGACTTCTAATGAAAAGGTTTCCACCAGACATTGAATTATTATCGCTGGACCCACAACCAAATTTATACAAACACAGTTTTGTTAAAATTCATTGAATTACAATTTTATATATATATATATATATATATATATATATATATATATATATATACATATATATATATATTTATATATATATACATACATACATACCAAGGTAAAATCCAATGTAGGTCAAAACAGGAACAAAATTGCTCAATGCTTAAGTAGAGCTAAATTTAATCTTTATCTAATCTTGCCTTTAGTGAATACAGAACATTACAGTTTGTTTCGGTAGACGCAGACGAAATTGCCTGACCTGCTTCGCCAGATATTTTGTATTGAATAGAAAAAATAAAAAAACTGGCAGTAGACAACATGTGATCGCTGAAAAACAAACTAATGATAAATGCTATAGAAAGTGAAAAGATTACAAGTAAAGGTAATTATAGATATGGGAGAGGGAGGGAGAAGGAAGAGAAATTAAAAAAAAACGAGAAAGAAGGAGAAAATGAAATAGTAATAAGTAACTCATTTCTTTCATTTCAGTTCGTCTGAGGAGATGACGTACATCGAAAATGCATGGGTTAATAGAAACTTCTTTTAATTTTATAATACTTGTTCAAATAATAAATTTTTGTTATTGAAAATAAAATCTGCAATTTTTAATTTGCTCTATATAATATATTGAGCAATTTTAGTCGTTTGAGATTGTCTTATATAAAAATATTACCTCCCAAAAATATTAATTATATATTTACCATACATATATATACTATGTATTGATTAATCTGTGATTTAATTAATGTCAATGTTTTGATATAAATAAATATATGGAAGATTTTTCTTTAATAAAATTTATATACTAAATATATAAATATATATATATATATATATATAAATATATATATAAATATAGATAATGCAACTGTAGACACCGCACACTTTGCCCAGTTCAAAATAAATGTCTAACAAAAAGCGTAGTTTATCAAGCAACAATATTTGCGAAAGAAAACCCGAATAACAAGAAATATTACGTAGGCATTACTTCCTTAGTTTTCGAAACCCGATACTATGACCACAAAAGTACATTCATCAATAAAAAACGCCGTATAAAAACAACACTAGCGAATAAATATTGGGAACTCAAAGATAGCGGACATTCGCCGGTAGTCGAATGGAAAATAATAAGACAAGCTACCACGTGTAGACATTTAGACGACCCAGGTAAATTATGCCTTCATGAAAACTTTGCTTTCCTGTACTTTAAAGAACCCCCAAATCTATTAAACTGTAGAAGGGAAATAGCAAACAACTGTGTTCACAAAATAAAACTTACTCTAGGATAGCGATACAAAATAGCTTTAAAACTAACAAAAATAATCGAAAATAAACAAATAAATAAATTAAATAAACAGGAATATACATAAACGATCACACACACATATATATATATATGTGTGTGTGTGTGCATGTATGTATGCACACGTATGTATATTTATATATATATAAAAAAAAATTAAAAAAAGGAGGAAAACGCCTGCCTTAAACCACTAACCTAGTTCTAAAACAGATCCTTTGTTCGATTAAATGCATGCCCATTGGCTGATAGGAAGGGGCGCAGTGGATACCAGAAAGCTGATTGGCTAACTAAAATCCTCAACAGAAGAGGACCATATAAAAACGAGAACAACCACAGAATTCGCGCATAAGAATTCTAGAGTGGATGAAACGCCGAATATTCAGTGTAGCTTAATCGCCATATATATTTTATAAATTACTAACTAGCTCTACCTACGTATTGAGCACTTTTGAAGTAAATACTTAAAGTCCACGCATAAATCTATACTTTCGTATATTAATTTTATGTGAGTAAATGAAGTAGTTATATATATATATATATATATATATATATATATTACCAGCACCAAGGCCATACTGCGGAAATCACGAGATCATGCTGCTGACGTCACAGCTACGCTGGATCGGGCACGTCTCAAGAATGGAGGATCATCGCCTGCCCAAGATAGTCCTATATAGCAAACTCTCTAATGGCAGTCATATAAAGACTCTCTGAAGAAGTCCCTCGGTGAGTGCCACATTGACCACCTCCAGTGGTCTGCTCTCGCTGCTGACCGTGATACCTGGCAACGTACTCTCCACCAGTCTGTCGCCTCCTTTGAGATCTCCCGCACAGAGAATCTGAGGGAGAAGCGCTGCAGGAGAAAGTTTTGGGAAGCCTCAGCAGCGACACCTGACGTGACCTTTGACTGCAGCCGCTGTGGCCAAATCTGCTTGTTTCGCATCGGGCTTATCAGCCACAAACATGCCTGCAGTCGACGTGGAAAACCCCACTCCTAGAATCTTCATTTGCGAAGTACTGCCAAGAAGATATATATATATATATATATATATATATATATATATATATATATATATATATATATATATATACACACACACACAATCAACAGTAGGTTCTCTAATGTAGACTACAATGTACTATGAACTAAATCACTACGGGGAGCTATGTGAAGTTTCTTTTCGGTGCACTACAATGGGTCCCTTACTAGAGCTGGCAATACATCGATTTGATTGGTTAATGGGCGATTTCACCGATTTTGATGACAATACAAATATGGGAGCATAGGACGTGAGATTTAATCCCGGCTAACGTCGGGTTTCACTGTCTTTTTATACAAGATTGCTAATACAGTTGAATGCGAAGAAAAAATCCGATGAAATTCATAAACAATTCGAACAACTCTAAGAAATTCAGCATGGACTCCTACACAATTATAATTTGAACACAGAATTGATATTCAACTGAGGAATGGCGGGAAAATATGAAGATGGGGTATAAGATGATAAGAAGAGAAAGAAAAAAAAGGAAAAGAGAAGAAAGAAAAAAGGAAGAAATGGTATGAATATATGGAGTGGAAAAGAGGACGAAAAGAAATAAATTAACTGAAAAGGAGGAGAAATGAAAGAATGTGAGAGCAGAAAGAAAGAGAAAAAAAAACAAGTAAAAATATAAAGTTAACGAATAAACAAAAATATAAAAAAAAGAAACGAACAGAAAGAAACAGAAAAGAAAATGGATATAAAAATAAATAGAAAAAAAAAGAAAAAAGGATATAAAATAAAGAAATGAAATAAAAAGGGGGGGGGGAAGAAAAGACAAGAAATAAAAGAAAAAAGAAATTAGGAAAACCAAAGAACGAGAGAAAAAGATAAGGAGAAAGATAAACAAATACAATTGTAAGAAAAAAAAAAAAGAAAAAAGATGCAATTTTTCTCAAGGCCAAATCAGAATAAAACAATACAAAACCTTGTAAATATTAAAAATTTCAAAAAATATAAAATTAAAAAAAAAAAAAAATGAAATTTTATATTTAAAAATGAAACAAAAACTATGAAACAATAAAAAAAAATACCCGAAGGCAAATTTAAAAGTTGATAAAAAATCTCAACAGAAATGTTAAAACTGTTTTAGATTCAGATGCGTCCTCGTTGGTTGGTTTGCCGGTCACACGAATTAAACCGACGCATCTTATTAACGCTTTTCATGCTTCGTCTGTCACTCTTGAGTTTGAAATAGCATCCATTTCAGTGGGTAATATAGTTTTCATTACCCTGCCACGCTTAAGTTTTAAAAAGCATTTTAGTTTGATTGTCACACTAAAGTGTAAAATAATATTTTCATTAGTTTGTAATTAAGTTTGGAATACTTAACGCTTAAGCATGATAAAGTATTTTCGTTGGTCTGTCACACTTAAGTTGAAATGTAATGTAATACTTAATTCTCAAATTATATTTTTCGTCTGTCTGCTTGTCTGTCACTTTTAAGATGTAAATTACACCTTTGCAAATCTGTAACGCTTAAGTTCAAACTTGACTTTTTCTTGCATGGTTACGTCAAAGTCTGAAATAAAAATTTACGTCAGTTTGAAATAGCATATTCCATGATCTAAATGATTAAAATACCATTTTCATCAGTCTGTCACGCTTAAAATAACAATTTGGTCTGTCACAGTTAAGTGTCAAGTAGCATTTTCGTTAGTCTGTGACGTCAAAGTGTGAGACAATATTTTCGTTTGTCTGTCACGTTTAAGTTATAAATTCCATTTATTTTAGTCTGTCACGTGCAAATTTTTAAATTGCATTTCCGTTGATCTGTCACGTTTAAAATTTTAAATTAAATTTGCTTTCGTCTGTCACGTTTAAGTTTTTGAATTATATTTACTTTTGTCTGTCACGTTTAAGTTTTTATACTGCATTTACATTGGTCTGTCATGTTTAAGTTTTTAAATTTTATTATTCTTGGTCCGTCACGTTTAAAATTTAAATGACATTAATTTTCATCTGTACCATTATAGTTTTTAAATTGCATTTCTGTTGGTCGGTCAAGTTAAAAATTTTTAATTAAATTTACTTTTGTCTGTCACGTTTAAATTTTTAAATTGTATTTCCGTTGGTCTGTCATTTTTAATTTTTAAAATTAAATTTACTTTAGTCTGTCCCGTTTTAGTTTATAAATTGCATTTACTTTGGTTCGTCACATTCAAATTTTTAAATTGCATTTTCGTTGGTCTGTCAGGTTTAACTTTTTAAAGTAAATTTACTTTAATCTGTCACGTTTAAGTTTTTGACTTGCATTTACTTTTTTCTGTCATGCTAAAGTCTGAAATATCATTTTCATTAGTCTATAAGGTTCAAGGTTGAAATATTGTCATTGGTCTGTCACATTTGCGTTTCAAACATTATTTATATTGTTCTATTACGTTTATAGTTTGATATAGTATTTAATTGCTTAATGCATATATTTTATAGACGTATCTCGTGTGGTATTTCGTCATTATCGCAATCATCATCATCATCATCATCATCTTTTTAAAAAATAAAAATACAATGTTCTATTTTATTTGCTTTGTGGTTTTAATATAGTTATTAATATTTTGCTTGATGGTCTAGCGGGTGATGGGGTGACTATTTTTTTTATTATTTGTGAAAAAAAAAATGATATTGTGTTGCGCTTCGTTTTTTAACGTTTGTTTGCAATTTTGTGCCTCTCTGGCCATATTTCGCTTATGTTGTGAAATTCAAGGGTTTTTGCTATTGTTTGTGGGCGTGAGAGAGGGGAGGAAGACAGAGAGAGAGAGAGAGAGAGAGAGAGAGAGAGAGAGAGAGAGAGAGAGAGAGAGAGAGAGAGAGCTGGAAGTGGCGAGCGAATGGAATAATTAGAAAAAGAGATACGTTGAAAGATAAAGATGGGGAAAGAATTAGAGCGATTATGTGTGCGTGTGGGGGGAGATAGGGGGAGATAGGGAAGGAAGCTTTTGGATTATAAAAGATAGTATGAGTTGTGGAGTCTGAGAAGGATAAAAGATGATGAAGATTATGCTGGCGGCATGTGTGTACACGCGAGAGAATCGACAGTTTATGTTGGTTTGGATCGTCAAATTGTGATGCAATTTGTACGTGAAACAGAACGGAAACCAGATTGTGAAGTGGATAGGAGTGAAACATATGTTTAAAAAGGGTAAACAATCAATATCTATTACAATAAAGTAGTATTCTTGTCTGTTCACAATTCCACTAACAAGTAGAAACCTTCTAGCAATGGCCAAAGACTCTTTATCTGAAAGAACATCTTTTAAACTCCTCGGACTAACGTTCACAGGAGACATGAGTTGGAACAATTACATTGAGAGTATTGCCAGGACCGCTGCGAAAGAAGTAGGTTCTCTCTATCGTGCTAGAAAGCTACTAACGCCCGAAAGTATCCTGTACCTATATAAGGCCACCATTCGCCTATGTATGGATTATTGTTTTCATATTTCGGCTGGTGCATCTGCTACTAGTCTCTCGCTCTTATACAAGGTTCAAAAGAGAGTCGCAAATCTGATAGGTCCTGAACTGTCATCTAACTTAAGCCTTTGTTCCATCGACGAAATATAGCATCCATCTGCCTGTTCTACAAGTACTTAAACGGTGGATGCTCCGACGAACTGCAATCACTTGTGTCCCCTCAACGTAAATACCCCTAACAAACCCGAGAAGCAGCAAAATCCTACCCCTTCACAGTAGATGTAAGAGAGCCTTCTACTCTATTAGTTTCTTCTCCAGAACCGCTAGACTTTGGAATTCCCTTCCTGGTTCCTGCTTCCTCAACTGTACTAACATGCAGAAGTTCAAGTGTAACGTGAACCGACATCTTGCTGCCCAACTCCCCACATAGTACCCCTGTAGCTTATATCCCTGATAGTAGTCCCCTGCATTAAAGTGGCAATGTGCCTTGTTTGGGGTTAAAATGTAATAAAAAAAGACGGTATATTGATTCCTGAACTTTTATACTGTATGCAGATTTATATAGACGTTTTATTTCAGCAGGATTTCTATATCATTCAAGCACTACCGTGTTTGAATGATATAGAATATAGATATGGTTAAGTGTTAGTTTTACTCGCGTAGAGCTGCTTTAAGAGCTTCACGGCTCACTCATTTACGACTAAATTTCAAATATTTTTTACAGGCCATAGGTCACCTTCTCAGCTATATTTTGAAGAAAAAAAATTCAATTTTCGTTCAGTAAAACAAAAGTTATAATAAAATTATTCTGTAAAAAAATTCTCAGAAATTGTAAGGTACGTAGCGACGGATTGTAACGAAGTACCAAACAAATAAATGAAATACTTTGGACTTCCTTTCATTTTTTAGAGACTATTTTATTTTCTGCCTGTGCTTTTTTTTACATAAGAAATTTTTAAAGAGCTGTCAAGCTATCGGGAATTCATTGTCGTCTGCTCTCTTCTGCTTGCCGTTTATCCCACCACGTCTCTCCCACTCAACTCTCTCTGTCTTACTGTCCCTGTTGCTGTCTCCTCCTGACATCACTAGTCGTGCTACCTGCTACTGCTTCTCTCTATATATTTCGCTCTATGATTTTTCTGATTGGCTGTTGGTTACCAGAGCAACCAAATGTGTTACGTTACCTCAAATCGCCTGGAAGGGCGAAAATGATGACGTAACAAGATATAAAAAACAGCCGCTAATAATTCACCGCTGTCCCGATCTGTCGCTTAGTTGTACTGTCACTTATAACTCACCGTCGCCGTGCTCAAACGCTAACCGACCTTTCGCCTTTGCTCGCCGGCAAAAACTGACTGCTGAATGAACGCCACAATACAGAGAGAGAAATAAAATCAAAGAGAAAGAGAGAGAGAGAGAGAGAGAGAGAGAGAGAGAGAGGAGTAACAGGTAAAACAGAGGGAAAATATTATCTCAAAGCAAAGGCTGGAAAAATCATGGATTACATAGAAAAATGTGAGTATTTTAAGTTATAAATTTATTTTATTTTTTACTAGAATATCTTGTCTTTTTCTTTTCCAGTTTTAACACTAGTCCTTTTACTTTTCCATGTTTAAGCTTAACCATATTACTTTTAACGATCGCATTTTTCTATGTAATATATCATGTGTTCAAACGAAATCTTTATTCAATTGTAACTTGGGTACCGTCGAAGCTACAAAAAAAAAACAATAAATAAATCACGGCCGGCATTTTTTCTTTTTTAACAAAAGACATTTATGATCGTTACGCTCCCCGTCTCGACACCAGCTTAAAAGTCTCTCGGTTATACTCTACGTCACCTAGCAGGTGTTTTTCATTCTTCCGACCGCACGCTAGCTACAGCCAGGCCATCTTAGTCTTTACTTTACACGTCCGTCTCCTTCAGCGCAGACTTTGTTTCTCCCCGACTATGTGGTGTCCTTTAATTCTTTTTCTTCTAACGCAAGTCGGGACACACTTCCTAATTTGCATACGCGTTCAAACATTGCTCCTGCTGCTAATACAATGGCTTGCCACCCATCACTCCGCTGCTGCTGATATTTTCATACGCAATCATATGCACCATGTTACACAAATAGTAACCTCATTTGCATATTACCTTCAAGAAGATCTACATTTATGAATTTTTCAGATGAGGGTTGGCTATTCGTATTATTTGAATTCATCGGACTACTGTTCTCATCTTCAGTGTGATTTTCACAACGTTCCGGTCGATGTAACCTCCGATCTTCTTCACGTGTATCTTGTCGAACTTGGAAATTTTTCTATAAAACTCGGGAATTTGAACGGAATTTACTTAACGGAGAAAGCATGTTAAAGTACTTGCCTGACAGAACAAGAGCATGCTACCCCCGTAAAGTAAATAAAGGGTTCCGCTTGAAATTCCGTTCCCAGAATCTGCTGTTGGTTATTTACCTGCAAATTATAACCTCCACTACACTGGACTTCTTTAAATACGGTTAGTTATTTTTTTAATTTTAATGTTTAACTCTGAATAAACTGTTCGCATGAACTATTTTCCATGTTTATATTCTTTTGTTTTTTTAAGTTTTGTGACTACAAATCATACAACTTTTAGTTTCATCCTATGCAATAATCAGCAAATACATAGAAATGTAAAAATTTAGCGTGACTATCTGATTATTTTGTGAACATTTTTTTCCTCTGATGAGAAGTAATAGCATTTTTTGAAACTCCGCGGATTAAGGAGCACCTTGCATTGGAGAATAATAAAAACTTTTTGTAAATTTCTATTTTACAGCTCTCTTTCTCCTCTTCATCTTGTTGTCCCTATATCTTTCTCTCTCTCTCTCTCTCTCTCTCTCTCTCTCTCTCTATATATATATATATATATATATATATATATATATATATATATATATATATATATATATGTGTGTGTGTGTGTGTGTGTGTGTGTATGTTAGTGAGTGCTGGGACAAATAATCGGAACTGGAATTGGGAATCGGAAAAATCGCAATATGTGACCGTATCTGATACGATATGGGAATCGGAAAAAATCTATACAGATTTTCCGATGCCAAAAACGATTCTTTTAATTGTCTTTTTATTTGATTTTGTTTAAAGCAAAATCTTCCATTGCTGGTAATAATGATAAAATAACAAATATTTATTGATTTTAAAATACCAGTAAAGCTAAAATTGATGGATCGTCCCAACAAGTATATTTTTACGTTTACGAAAATATCTGCACATTTAACATGTGGGTTTTTAAAGTAACCAGAGAAAAAATACAACTATATAGTTAAATATTTGTAGATTTATAAAGAATCGGAATCGGGAATTTAGTACGGAATCGGTAATTGTATCGGAATTAGGAAAATATGGGAATCGTCCCATTACTAATATATATATATATATATATATATATATATATATATATATATATATATATATATATATATATATAGTAATTTATAAAATATATATGGTGACTAAGCTACACTGAATATTCTGCGTTTCATCCACTGTAGGATTCGTCAGACGAATCCTACAGTGGATGAAACGCAGAATATTCAGTGTAGCTTAGTCGCCATATATATTTTATAAATTACTAACTAGCTCTACCTATGTATTGAGCACTTTTGAAGTAAATACTTTAAGTTTACGCATAAATCTATACTTTCGTATATTAAATTTATGTGAGTAAATGAAGTAGTTATATATATATATGTGTGTGTGCGTGTGTGTGTGTGTGTGTGTCTGGTCACGAATAGGCTCCTATATGGTTGACTATTTTAAAAAACTGGTTACATATAATAATAGAACATGTATCGAGGATCTAGAATGGGTATGTTGTATCTGGCAGAACGGTGGTTCATTAAAATTGTGGGGTCTGCGTTCGCGCCTGGCCCCCAAAGTATGGAAATAAAATATGAAAAAAAAAGTTTACAAGTGTTTTTGATATAGATGTACATAATAATACTTTGATAAGTATGTTTCAACTTAAATAGGGATGGTCTAATAAAATTGTAGGGCCTGCGTTCGCGGCTGTACTCCATGGAAATATGGCACAAACTTTAACAAATACTTTTCATTTTCTATTTGCGTAAGTATACTTTGATAATTATGTCTCAGTTTGAAGAAATAAGGTATAATAAAATTATTGGGTGTTCGTTCGCGCCTGACCTCCATAGAATGTAAATATGTCACAAAGTTTTTTTAAAGGGGCGAGGGTCCACAATAACACCTTAACTTTAATCTTAATTCACGTTAGCTTTTATTTATTTTTTTCATATTTTGTCGAATAAATTCACCTCATAAATTCACGTTCTTATTAAAGTGAAAGCCAAAAAAAAAAAAAAAAAAAAAGTCGGAACTTTAGACAATTCTCGACACAAATTTTGCATAACTCTGTTTTTTCCTTCTCCACTTGCACGTGGCACTCTTTCGAAAATAGATAAAATAGGTAAATAGATAAATAATAAAAAAGAAGGAAAAAGAAGGAAAAAATCCTGCTCACGTGATTACGTGTCTTTTTAAAAACATTTACATAACCTTTTTATTTTTATTTAAGCTTTTTTGTACGTGTACTAGAAGGAATTAAGTTGATTACAACCCTTTCTGCGTGTTCTTTACATTACAATAGTACAACCCTTAATCCGACGGCGCAATACTACACCGTTCAATACTGTAAAACTGAAACGAAGCTATTCTGCTTGAAAAGGGCGCCATTTTTTTCTTATTCATATTTATGTCGAGTCTTTGCTTTAAAAAACTAAAGCAATTACATGTTTACTTTTTTAATATGCAATTTTGCTGTTTCGGATTATTCTACTAAAGTAAGTAAAGCTTTATTATTTTTCAAAACTGTTTTTGTTTCTTTGTTTTTCGATGTTTCGTCGATATTATTTAGTAAGAGTGTTTAGCAGAAAAGCCAACAAACGACTACCCGAAAAAATAAATATGCAGGAAATAAATGTTACCATAGTCAATAAAAGTTCAAGTCATGTTTTTTTTGTTTTTTGAAATAGTTTTTCATGCTCTTTACTTGAAATAATTTCAGTGAACCGAAATCAAAATTAAATTTGTAGGCGATAACTACTTAAATGAATTTTATATAAACTACACATGCCCATAATGGAATATTCCTCCAGCACCAAATAATGGAAAACATTAAAATATGTTCATAAATATTCCTTACGTTGACTGAACTCACTTAAATTGTTAACACAGAATGCTCAGGTGCCCCTCCTTCAAATTGAAAACGGGGCTCTCCATTTCAAAGTCGCTGCTATTTTTTTTTAAACCGGTTCGTGAATTAAAAAAAAAATTTTTTTACAAACTACTTAAAAATACAAACCAATGAACTTTTCTACCATAAAAGTAACTTTTATTGACTATGGTAACATTTATTTCTTGTATATTTATATTATTATATATATAACATTTTCTCTTTGTAAGGAAACATCATTTTGTTGGTAACTCTTGGCTACGAATGGAAACAAAGTTGATATAAAAAATATATTTTCGCGAAAATTATCTTTACTTTCATCTAGATGTAAAAGATCTTTTTACTCCAATAGTTTCTTCCCCAGAACCGCTAAACTCTGGAATTCCATTCCAGGTCTCTGCTTCCTCAACAGTACTGACGTGCAGAAGTTCAAGTGTAACGTGAACCGACATCTTGCTGCCCAAATCCCTACATAGTACCCCAGTAGTTGCTGCCCCGGATAGTAGCCCCCTACACCAAAGTGGCAATTTGCCTTGTTTGGGGTGAAAAATGTAAAAAAAAAAAAAAAAAAAAATCATATTTTACTTAGGGTAAAATTATTCTATATCAAAACCTATCTCTTTACAATCCCCTCCTTTTCATAACCTATAATACTTTCATCAATCACAGTCCATTTTCTGTAGGCTGTTTTTGAACCCAGTCAACGACAGGTACTTCTGCTATTATATATATATATATATATATATATATATATATATATACACTCATATGTGTGTGTGTGTGTGTGTGTGTGTGTGTGTGTGTGTGTGTATGCAATAGAAAACTCTATGAAAGAATTTTTTACTGAATCTTTTTCGTTTACAAGATTTGATATTCATTTGGAATCGGCCTCATTCTTTTTCATCCATTTTTTTTTTCATCGGCAAAACATTAATTGTTTTAACTTTCAGGTCGCCATTTTGAAAAAAAAAAACATACGGAATCTTTTTTCAGCCCACTTAGTCTACTTAATCGACATAATCACTTTGGAGCGAATTTTTTTTCCTCTTACATATTAGTACGTTTCTCTTTCTATTTTTCTCCCTCTCTCTCCTCTCTTTTTCTCTCTCTGCTGTCTCTTTATACTCTGTCTCTCTGTCACACACACGCACATATTAAACCAATCAATAATTATTTAGCAAGTGAGTAAATTACTTAATTATTTTGGTGGAGAGTAGTACAAAAAGAAAAAACACTAATTTGTAAAATTACTGCTATATTACATACGATATGACTCAATAAGATTCCAGGCTTTTTTTGCATTAACACATTATCGGTAATACACACATGAAACTCTTGCCCCCTTCGAAGTATTCTCCTCCGGCTGCAATGCACTTGTTGTACCGCTCCAACATCTTCTGGGAAGCCACATAGAATCCTCTTGTGTGAGCGTGTCAATGACCCTCGTCACAGCCTCTTTCATTCCCTCACTGATCTCAGCGTAGGGAATAGCTGAAAAGTCACAGGGAGCAAGATCTGGAACATAGGGAGGATGAGGAACTGTACACATAATTACTCGAGGAACTGCAGATGCGGAAGATTTGTACGAAATTTATCGCAAGGATGCTCAGAAAACACCAGAAAGAAAGACGTTGTCATAAGCATCAAGACTGTTTTTTTTTTTACATAGTGATCACCACTAATCAAGGCCCGGAAGCCATTCAGGGATAGGGGTTATTGCAAGTACATTACGTTAGTGTGGAGATTTGATGAAGTGTTTACTTAAGGGGGCGGTTAATTAGGAATTTGTTAACATTGGACTTGAAGACATCCAAGTTGTAGTCCGGTGGGAAGCAAGCAGACGGAACAGAGTTCCACAGGCGTACAGTTCTAAGAAAGAAGCTTTGTTTCTCTTATTCAGACCTTTCTCCCTGTTACTTTTAGTTATTCCATAAACTCTAGTTCATTATGAGACGGAATTACGTAATCGTCAACAAATGTTTAACCATTCCCATGATGTTATTTTCGCGGGGAGATTTTTTCCCGGTACACAGTAAGGGTAGTCTCTAATTAGAGCAGATAATTAATGAAATTGATAAAAGAAAGGGTCGATTCTATGACATAGATAGATAGATAGATATAAATATTGAACAAATGACAAAAGATAATATTCCAATGTTCATGATATTGACCATCTTATAATTTATTCCTTTAATTCAGTTAACATTTACAATTCGTAACAGTACCTGTTTCGTAGCGCAAAATCAATCACTTAATTATTATATAAATCAGTTTATCGATTATGCCCTTAACTCATCAAAAAAAAAATACCAACAATCAATCCGCCCAACAGCCTTTTGCCATTTATTCTATATATTGCTCTATAATTACACTGAGCTTCTTAAATAAGGAGTGGTATATTCTATAAGAAAATATATTTCCACAATATATATGTATATATATATATATATATATATATATATATATATATTGTTTTTAAGATATAATTATCCACTGACACGTGTTTCGTCGTTTACGACTCATCAGAGTGGCTGAATCTAGCGAAATTCTAAATCGGGACCCAACGGTAATGAGCCTGACTTTTTTATCGTCTGTTCCATCTCGCCGACTGTTTATACACACACACACACACACACACACACACACACACACACACACACACACACACATATATATATATAAATATATATATATATATATATATATATATATATATATATATATATATAGTCATCCACATGCAGTACTGTTTTGCTTTTTCACAGCTCATCAGTGTGGCTAGACAGGCAACTTCCTCAAGCCAGGATCGAAACCCGACCGGCCAAAGCTTCTCACCAATACGCTATACGGCTGATGCTGAGTAATGATAATATATATATATATATATATATATATATATATATATATATATATATATATATATATATATATATATATATACTCGGGGTTTTTTATATTCAAAAGTAATGGACTAATGAATTCAACGAGGTTGTTAGATAGTGCTCAATAAAAAGAGCTGATAATACTTGTTTATTGTTATATAAACATGCTCACATCCCGCTGCTACAAATAGCCACTTGTTTCAATCAAACAACACATATCATCAGGCAGCGACTTGACTATTCAAAAGTTCAATGAATAACCTTCATTATTATTTATTCAAGATTATTCATTGAACTTTTGAATAGTCAAGTCGCTGCCTGATGATATCTGTTGTTTGATTGAAACAAGTGGCTATTTGTAGCAGCGGGATGTGAGCATGTTTATATAACAATAAACAAGTATTATATATATATATATATATAAGTTATCGAAGAGTACGTTTTAAGCAAAATATATCAAGATAAGAAAAACTCAACACTCTTAAGAGGAGCAAATAATATTAAATTAAAAATTAGATATAATATATATATATAATAAAGTTATATATATATATATATATATATATATATATATATATATATATATATATATATATATATATATATATATAACTTTATTATATTATATGAACAATAAGGAAAAGTTAGGGGTAAAATTAAAAAAAAAAAACCTCAGGGATTGGCCTTCACTCCTAATCTGGAATGGAACACATACATCAAATCTGTTGCCAATATCGCTGGAAAAATTGTTGTTTCATTCTGCTGCTCCAGTAAGTATCGCAATCCTCTGTATAAGAGCCAAGTACGTCTTAAAATTGAATACTGTTTCCAGATCTGGGCAGGCGCTGCTAGGCGCGCTCTATTCTGTCTTGATAATAGAGTTAATAACCAGTTTCGGAACCTAGTAGGCAATGTCCCTTTCGGCTTCCTTCCAACTTCTTTCTCACTAAAGAGGCGTTGCGGGATTATCTCTGTTTTGGTGTTTTTTTTTCTTCATGGCAAGTGCTCGTCCGAGCACCAATCTTTGATCCCCTCTTGCTAGACTTTTACAAAAAATGCTCGATTCGCTATAACCACTATCAACAAATTCCACCACTTTAAGGTTATGCCTAAATCTAAACGCAACCCCGTAAACAAAGATTTATAACTATAACTGCCTGCCTGTGCAGCACTATTCCGGTGGCCAGCTTCTTGACTGACTATAATATTGTAGAATTCAAGTCCAATGTAAACAAGTTCTTGTTGACCCCACCCATTAAAAAATCAAATATTTACCAATTTACACTATGAACGATGACTAAACTACCATCTTACATTAATTAATCCTCGAGTCGCCTTCGGGCTTTGCTAAGAAAAAACCCAACGATTATGCATAGTATAATTAATCGGCGTCTAAAAAATTCCGAACTAGAAGATGTTTTTTTTTTTTTTGTTATAAACGTAACAATGTCAGTTCACGTTTGATTTCCTGATTAAACTTGACACAAAAGCAATACTTACAGAAACTAAGATCTTTATCACAAATGAGATAGGTTGAAACTTATAATTACTTTTCCGCTGTTTTAAGTGAAAAAGCCATTTTTCTTTTAGGACGGCAAAAATATACTCATTTGAGCCAAATTATTTTTTTAGGGGGAGGAGTTATTTATCCGAAGACGAATGTTTAATTAAATGAGTTGCGATTAATTAATTTCGATCCAAGTGGGGGCAAAAGAGGGGGCCCTTTTTGTTAAAGAAAGAACAGAAAGGCGATATATATATATATATATATATATATATATATATATATATATATATATATATATATATTTACAGTGTCGGCAAAAAGAATGTACGCACTTGTAATTTTTTCAAAAACTGCAAATTTAAGCTCAATTTAATGTAACTGTTTAAACAATCTATACCTTATTTGATTTGCCTTTTATTCCTCTATAATTTTACCTGTTCATATTTGACTTTTAATTGAAATATTCTAGTGCCCACGTCAATTTAAAAAAAAATAACTTCAAATTGAGGAGGCAAAAAAAGTCCACAGCAACAAATTCACTTAAAACCAGCTTAAATTATCGCCCCTAAATCAGTTTAAAATATCCAGCAACAGGCAACAAAGTATCTCTAATCGTAATTGTTATTGTTCCAGTTTATACAACGTAACATTTAATCCATATGCCACGACTTTCTGTTACTGATCGTAAGGAGCTCATTAGTTTCCACCGTTCTGGTTTATCCAATCGAGAAATCGGCCGCAGATTAAAATGTGATAAGAAAACGGTACGAAAGACTGTGCAAAAGCACCAACATACAGGCAGTGTTCGTGATGCCCCTTAATCTGGTCGTACTAGAGTTACTTCTAACAAGGAAGACAATGCTATGAAGATCCGCAGCCTAAGAAACAGATTTGAAACGGCTTCACAAATCCAACAACAGAGCAATCTTGTTAAAAAGTGCTCTGTTTCTATTGTCAAGAACAGATTAAAGGAATTTAAGTTGCGAGGATATGTTGCAAGACGCAAGCCAATGATTTCCGTAAAGAACAGAAAGCGCCGTCTAGACTTCATCAGATGCAATGAAGATCATGACTCTTCATATTGGTCAAAAGTGCTTTTTAGCGACGAAAGCAAGTTCAATAGGCTAGGCAGTGATGGTAGGCAATACGTCTGTAGGAGGAAAGTCGAAGAATTTAATCCTAGGTGCTCAGTTTCAACGCTGCAAGGTGGTGGAGGTTCAGTTTTTGGTGTAGGACATTGTAAGTACCAATGGCCCAGGGCCTATAGTCTGCTTGCAAGTCGAATTCATTCGACCAAGTACATTAGTATGTGGACTGAGCATTTTCTACACTACTTTGGTCGGAATTTGGATGATAATCCCTTCTTCATACAGGATAATGCTCCCATTCAAGAGCTTCCTGGAAGAGCATGGTATTCCGTGTTAGGATTGGTCTGCACAATCTCCAAACCTCAATCCTATCGACAACGTATGACATTACATCAACCAACAGCTAAGCAATGATAAAATTTTAAATTTGAAAGAACTTTGGACAAAGATTTAAGAAAAGTGGGATGTCCTTTCCCAGGAGTATTGCTGCAATCTAATTCAAGGAATTCCCAAAAGACTGCAGGCTTTCAAATTGCAGAAGGGCTATACTATTAAATATTAACTAGTTCATTGTGTTCCTGATGTATTTGTGTTGCATTAATGTCCTAACGTTACATTTAAATAACAATTTTCCATTGTGCGGACTTTCTTTTTGCCTACTAAGTTTGAAGTGTTTTTAAATTGTCATGAACACTAGAATATTTCAATTAAAAGTCAAATATGAACAGGTAAAATTATAGAAGAATAAAACGCGAACTAAATGAGTTATAGTTTGATTAAACACTTACATTAAATTTAGCTTAAATTTGCAGTTTTTAAAAAAGTGCGGACATTTTGGCGCCTGTGTATATCGTGTATATTTAGGCAGTATTTTTTAATTTAAACACACAGTTATACGTTTTTATTTTTTCCAATTTGCTGATGATGTTTTTTTTATTTTGTGTATGAATCAAAGGTATTAATAAATGTCCCCACTTAGATTTGTCTCTTCGAACCATGTCGCGATTTTGATGATTTTCGTCTTTCGTCAAGAAATCGTCAGGAGAATGTGTAAGATTTTGTTGTGCTGACAAGGCGAATGTTAGTAGTAGTAGTAAACCGTTTGTGCCCAGTGAGGAGAGTGAGTTGTCAGTGGGGATATATATATATATATATATATATATATATATATATATATATATATATATATATATATATATATATATACACTAGCTAGCAGCAAATTGCGTATACATTATTATAGAATTAATCCTGTATTGAATATTATATATTACGAGGAATAATTTGCCCGGTGGACAAATTCACATTATTTTAAATAAGAATGATAATCTTATTCATCAAATTCCGTCTGTGTTTGTTTACAATATCATGTCAGCTGATATTTGGGTTTGACTATGCATGCCATGGAAAAGTTAATTCTGGTTAATGTTTAGGTTTAAAATATGCAAACGAAGAAATGATTTGCGGCGATTTTAAATAGTATGTCGTCTTTTATAATAAACTGAACTTATTAATAAGAAGGAAAAATAAAATAAAATGGTCAGGTACAACCGGGCTTGAACAGGAGATCAATGCTCTACCACTAACCTACATTCTCAGATTAGAATAAGTCTCTTTTTACCGAAGAAATGATTTGCTGAAATTTTATTATTTTCCTTTGCCGGTGTAACGTAAAATATTCCCCTATAAATATTCTTTTTTATCTATAAGACGGAAAAGCTATTTTTAAGATGGGATGTTTCCAATTTTAGATACTTATCGGATAAATTTTTGTACGAAACATAATCTCAGAACACTGTCAGACATATACATTACATTTGTGTGAAATTTGCAAAAAATAAGCTCAGCCGTTTCGGAACTTATAAGGAAGGAACTCATACTCCCGTAAAAGTGACTCACATAAAATTACTCACATATATATATATATATATATAACTACTTAATTTACTCACATAAACTTTAAGCATTTACTTCAAAAGTGCTCAATACGTAGGTAGAGCTAGTTAGTAATTAGTAATTACTAATTACTATGTATATATATATATATATATATATATATATATATATATATATATATATAGGTTTTTGGTGGGAAGGCATCCAAAAATTGAAAATAATTGTGTTTAACAAGAGTCGTTGATAGTGCTCAATCATAAGAGAGCAAATCATATATTTTTTTATTTTTTATATAAATACAGTCATATCTTGCTACGATGTGCAGACTGTTTCAATCATATTAGCAAGGAAAAGTATGTATTACTATATTACCTCCCCTTCTTACATATTCCTTAGACTTAATCTACCCCTTCTCTTAACAGAAACCGAATCTTCAGAATTAACACATTCACATAAGAACTCAAATTTCGCCAATCGCCATTTATGGCGAATTTTCTCTCCTCAAAATTTTGAAAGGTGTTAAACCGTTTCAGTTTTTGTATCTTAATTTTTCTTGCCTGATGATATCTAATATGATTTAAACGGTCTGCACATCGTAGCAAGATATGACTGTATTTACATAAAAAATGTTTATATATATATATATATATATATATATATATATATATATATAGTAATTTATAAAATATATATGAAGATTAAGCTACACTGAATATTCCGCGTTTCATCCACTCTCCTCAGGCTTATGCGCGAATTCTATGGTTGTTTATCGTTTTTATATGCTCCTCTTCTATTGAGATTTTAGTTAACCAATCAGCTTTCTAGTATCCACCGCGCCCTTCCTATAAACAACCACAGAATTCGCGCATAAGCCTGAGAAGTCCGTGAGGTGATGAAATGCAGAATATTCAGTGTAGCTTAATCGCCATATATATTTTATAAATTACTAACTAGCTCTACCTACGTATTGAACACTTTTGAAGTAAATACTTAAAGTTTACGCATAAATTTATACTTTCGTATATTAATTTTATGTGAGTAAATTAAAAACCTAAGCGATATAAAAAAAAACGCCTTCAGCGATTTCATCGCTACCAGAACGCAAGACTTTTACGTTATTAACATAAATACACTTGTTTTGCATTGGCAAAAAAAATGTTGATTCTGATGGTGTTTAATTCGATTAATGAATTTTTGTTTGAGCCGAGATATGTTCTCCTGAATTTAAAAGTAAAAAACCGTAAGAACTTTCTTGTCAACCTGATATTAGATTTTTGGATTTAGTCTTACGCGACAGATTAGTGATGGATGCTAAAATGTAGCAAAAATACTCCATTCATGGGCGAATGGTTGTTTGCTAGCTTGCCAAATATCAGCGAAAGTGGGCTACGTTGACTAAAATCGCTGCTCTTGCTTGAGGGAAACCATCTCCGCCTCACCAAAATGATAGCCAATGCAAGAAAGTACTAATAGGCCCGACAGACCAAACCTTCTTAAGAGACGTTTTAACGCACCACAAATGATTTTTGCGAAACAATAAAATTGAGGAGAACAAAGGAATTTGATGAGAAATTAACAATTTTATTGTCAATTTCTACGCGACCATCTAATTAACTATTTTTTTTTTTTATCATTTTAAAAGTATTGACTGATTATTCATTCAAAATACGTTTTTTTTTCTTTTCCTCATTAAAGTCTGAATTTGGCAATCTATAATTTTTTATCAACGCAATTTTATTGACGAAATAGTTCGTAAATAGCGAAACTTATTATTTGATGAGAACGGAAGCGGCGCTATTGAACTTTCTTGACTAAATCAATTTCGTTTCGGTTTATTTAGGTTTGGCGTTGTCCCATTTAATCGATATAAAGTGCATCCCACCAATTTTTTATAGATACTTTTAATTCTTTCACACTAGAGCCGATATTTTTTTCTATATTGCTAGTAGGGTCGTTTAAAAAGTAAGGCCTCCTATTTTTATAACTTATAAACGAAAACGTGGAAGAGCTATGAAAACAGGATTGGAACAATTAAAACAAGCGGCCTTTTGTGTTTAAGAATTATTTTTTCTACATAGTCATCATCATTCACAATGACGTTTGCAAGCCTCCTTTGATCGTAAAACGCTGGAGCGCGCTTTATCATTCACATCACTATCGCCACTCTGAAATCTACGAATCCATCTCCGAACTGTGCTTACATCGATTCGTAAAAGTTCAACAGGTGGTGAATGTCGATCGGAATTCAATGACATATCTCACAAAACCTGTCATGTTAGGGAGTGCTAACATGAACGGCGCTAATCTAAACGGGTGTATACGTTTCATGTTTGCTTGTGGCGTGTCTTTAATGTGTCACTAATGTCTTTAGTGATTCTTCACTTTCTGAACCCTGCTCGTCTATTTATGTTGTGTGATGTATATATACACGTTTTATATTCTGTGAACGTCTAAATTTATATGCGTGTGTATGTGTGCGTGTGTGTTAGTGTGTGTGTTAGTGTGTATGTGTCTTTGTCATATATCCAACATACCTTATATTCACTGGTCCATCTGGAATTCATCTTCTTTGAGGGACTGGAACTTGTCGGGCGAAAGACATTCACTCCAAGACGACAATTGGTTTTCTGATGTCGACGCAGATGAACATGGACAGTGATTTCTTTTCTTGTGGTCTTTAACATTCTCCATTGAGAGACACGTCATCTCCCTCCCAAGGGGGGGCAATCATTAACCCGCCCTCTGTTCACCGTGTTCAAATTCCAAGTCATCTCCAGCTAAACTGATCACGTGACTCACACATAGTTCCGATCAGCTGATAAGTTCTTCCGGTAAACTTGTCTATTATCTAGCTTTGTCATATTTTGACAGGTTTTATGAAAACATCATCATATCTTTATCTTGTCTACCTCTCCAGTTAGATAGATAGATAGATCGAGATGGACAGATAGATAGATAGATCGATAAATAGCTACAAATTTAGATAGATAACTTACTCTGTTCTACCTATTCCATAACACTGACGCACGTTCGCGATAAGGGGCTACTTTATTCTTATACCTTCAATATCTGCAACAGAGAGATGTTACCTTCAGATCATGAACGCGTAAGTTATGTCATCATAACAATAACATAATACTTTACAATTCCCTCTGATACATTAGGGATAAATGAAAACAGGAGGCATTGCTTTCTTCCATTTATTGCAAATTTCAGCGTCAATTTGCATAGATTGTCAGCCTGGAAAACTTTTCCAAGTCACAACTCACAGCTGTTCGTCATGTTTTAACGGTTTTACCCTTCAGCTCTGTTTTTAAATTGCATTTTCACTCCAAACAAGGAACAGTGCCTATTTGATATAAGGGACTACTATTTGGGACATAATTTGCTCAGATACTATGAAAGGGAGTTGAGTAGCAAAATGTCTGTTTATATTACACTTGAATGGCTGCATGTCAGTACAGTCCGGGAAGCAGGAAACATGAAGGGAATTCCAAAGTCTAGCAGTTCTAAGGAAGAAAAGTAGGTACCCCTTTCAAATGTCGAAATAATTATATATTTTTTTACTAATTTTTTCATAATCTGGTTAATTATTATCCAAGCAATACTAATCCAGCGAAAAAATTTCAAAAAATCAATCAGTATACAAATTACGCACGAGGTGATAGTTGTACAACTTCGCTGAAGAAACTTTCTGGCATTTGGGGATCTCTACTGTGGAGGGGTGGGATTTTGCTGCTTTTCAGATTGGTCGGGGGCAGTGAAGTCGAGGGAGAACAAGGGCTTGTAGTTCGTCGGAGCACCTACCACTAAAATAGTTGTAAAACAGGCAGAGCGATGCAACATTTTATCGATGGAACAATGGTTGGAGCCTGGTTGATAGTGCAGGACAATTGCAACTTTTGTTCGGCTGCTTGTATACAAAGAAACAAATACAATTGAACAAGTTATTTAGCATTTGGTGACACGAAAGCGATTTGATTTGTCGTAATACAGACATATGTAACCTAGTTGTAATACAGACATATGTAACGTAGTTGTAATACAGACATATGTAACGTACTTGTAATACAGCATATGTGACGTAGTTATGGTATACTTAAGGAATTCGTAAAAATAAAACTGGAAAGGAATAAATGATAATCCGTTTCAGCATTTTTTTATCTTTTTTAACAGAAGAATTTATTTACTGCATTTATTTGCTACCCCACCAAAGCAAATTAGGCACGTGGATCGGTTTAGCTGGAGATGACTTGGAGTTGGAATTTGGACACGGTGAACAGATGGTGGGGTTAATGATTGTCTCTCCTCCTTGGGAGGGAGATAACGTGTCTCTCAATGGAGAATGTTAAAGACCACAGGAAAAAAAAAAATCACTTTCCATGTTCATCTGCGTCGACATCAGAGAAAGTGAATACTAAAAAAAACTAAAACGAATTGTCGTCTTGGAGTGAATGTCTTTCGCCCAACAGGTTCCAGTCCTTCCAAGAAGATGAATTCCAGATGGACCAGTGAATATAAGGTATGTTGGATATGTGACAAAGACACACACACACACACACACACACACTAACACATACGCACACATACACACGCATATAAATTTAGACGTTCACAGAACATAAAACGTGTATATATACACCACACAACATGAATAGACGAGCAGGGTTCAGAAAGTGAAGAATCACTAAAGCCATTAGTAACACATTAAAGACACGCCACAAACAAACATGAAACGTATACACCCGTTTAGATGGGTGCCGTTCATGTTAGCACTCCCTAACATGACGGGTTTTGTGAAATATGTCATTGAATTCCGATTGACATTCACCGGCGCCTGTTGAACTTTTACGAATCGATGCCAGCCAGTTCGGAGATGGATTCGTAGATTTCAGAGTGGCGATAGTGATGTGAATGATAAAGCGCGCTCCAGAGTTTTACGATCAAAAGAGGCTTGCAAACGTTATTGTTAATGCTGATGACTATGTAGAAAAAATAATTCTGAAACACAAAAGGCAGCTTGTTTTAATTGTTCAAATTGTGGGAAAAAAAAACAGTTTTTAATGTGGGGGAAAAAACAGCTCCCCTAAAAGTAAGCAAAAAAAGGGGGGCACTCTGGTTGCCAAACATAATAATTATCCCAGTATAGAGGGTTTCCCCTCCATTGACTGATAAAAATTATCTTAAGTGCAGCACCTGAAGAACAGATACTACACTTTGAGGTATTTATTTGCTCCCCCACTGAGCAAATTAGGCACAAGGCCGATCTTTAAAGTGAGGAGTGTAGGGAAAATGGGAACCAACTCCCCGGGGAGTAGGGGAGCTGGATAGTGACAATTGGTATGAAAAGTTGCCCCTACATTGACCAAGGTCTTCTATGTGGGGGTAACCCCACATATGGTCTTTGCTTGCAGTATCTGCCGGAACAGATGGTATTTCTTTGCTCCCCCACCGAGCAAATTAGGCACAAGTCCAATTTTTAATGTGAGGAGTGAAGGGGGGGGGAAGGGAAAAAGGGGACCAGCTCCCGAGAGGTGGGAAATGGGAGCTGGTTAAAGGTCAGGTATGTAGGGTTGCCCCCACATCTGGTCTTTGCTTGCAGTATCTGCCGGAACAGATGGTATTTATTTGCTCCCCCACCGAGCAAATTAGGCACAAGGCCGATTTTTAATGTGAGGAGTGAAGGGAGGGGGAAGGGAAAAAGGGGACCAGCTCCCGAGAGGTGGGAAATGGGAGCTGGTTAAAGGTCAGGCATGTGGGGTTGCCCCCACATCTGGTCTTTGCTAGTCATAGCTTGCAGTATCTGCCGGAACAGATACTACACTTTGATCTTGTCCCGAAGGCCGAGAAGCATTCATTTACGTTACTTTAGAACGACTTAAAACATTCTCTCGCGACCGCATGTTCAGTTTATATGGCTCGCGTTTCACCTTCCGACCGCATACTGGGAACAGCCGGTACATTCCTGACCTTTACACTTCCATTCTCTTCGAGGTCTACTTTGCTTCTCCTAACCACGTGGTACATTTTTCTCCTTTTTTTGGCTTTTTCCTCCCGTGCACACTTTCCAATTTGTGCGATTTCGGCTATCTGCTACTGCTGCTAATCTCTTCGTAAGCCAGCCATCTTTCGCAGCTGCTGATATTTCCCTACATGTGCACTATGTGGTACACATAGTCCGCGGGAGGATGAAAAGAAACATGTTCTTTACACAAATGACAAGAAACCCACGTAACCTTCATTTAACCTTCAATTGAAAAAAAAATTTCGAGAAGATCAAATCGATTTGTTTTTCTCGATTTTCAAACGAAAAGGAAAATGAAATTTCGTTGCGTTTAATTTTAAAATGAAACCTTTATGATTATAAAAAAAATAATTGTCTCCCCTTTTTTTCTCGATTTTCTCTAACGATGAAACGCGTAATACTATGAATTTGTTCGTCAACAAATGACAAGTGATATTATTTGGATATGCGGTTTTTTTTTTGTCAAAAATGTGGCAGAATGAAAAATATGTTTTATCCGCCCGCCTCTCTCTCTCTCTCTCTCTCTCTCTCTTTCTCTTTCTTTCTTTCTCTCTCTCTCTCCTTCTCTCTTTTCCTTTGTCCATTTATTTCTCTGTTCTTCCGTCTGTCTCACATCTCTCTCTCTCTCTCTCTCTCTCTCTCTCTCTCTCTCTCTCAAAAGACACTTTCTATACGTGTGAGTTCGTTTCCTGTGAAATCCGAAGAAGGCGAAGCCAATTTTTTTTCCAATTTCACACAACTGTACCAGGTGCCTTAAATAATTTCCAGACTTTTTTTTTGTATAGGCATCAAAAATATTCATAAACTCTTAAAAATTCAGTATGTTATTGCTATACATCTTATAAGATGACTGACCAATTTTTATGATTTATGGTTCAATTGAACAGCCACAACAGAAATTGAAATACTACCTACTAAAGCTTTAGTGTAACAGCTGGCAAATTACAAAAAAGGTGCAAATTGGTCCTGAGCACACTTTAAAACAACGATATGCAATAAAATTCTGGTGTAACCTTGGAACAAATGCCACAGAAACGTATGGAATGCTTCAGGCTGCTTTTGGACCATCTGGCACAAATTGAGCATCAGTTCTTGAGGAGATCCACGGAAGGCAATGAGTCTGTGAGGAATGATGAAAGGTGTGGGAGGAGTAAGGAAGTCAGAACAGCATAGTTGATTGGCCAAATAAAGAATTTCATCGATAAAGAGCGTTGTGTGTCTGTAGAAGCAATAAGTGCACACTTTGATGTCAGTGTGTGAACTGTACACACAATTATTCGCTAGGAACTTAAGATGTGAAAGATCTGCCCGAATGCACCAGTCTACAACTCCACCCTTGTCACAAACTATTTGACAAAGATGCACACCAAGACAGTTTCTCCCCCCCCCCAAATGTCCAAACCTTGCTTCTTATGACATTTAGTTATTCCCCTAAGCTCAAATAAAAGCTTAGAGGTTGCCGCTATGAGACAATTACGAAGATGAAAGAGGCTTAGACGACGGTCTTTGCCATGCTCACACAGGAATACTTCCATACAACAAGACTTCAATGGGGCTTTCCAGAAGTTGTTGAAATGGTGCAAAATGTGTATTGTAGCCGAAGGAGATTACTTCACAAAGGACTATAGTTGCATGTGTATACTACCAATAAATGTGGCCATACGAAAAACGTTTGGAAACTTATTTCAAATATCTTGTATTTATGTGACTGGCAGTGTTTGATGAAAAAAAAAAAAACAGCCCAATTTTGACCACGCTTAACATCATAAGTTCGGTTGAGGGGTTTTATCGCCGCACAAGCGGAAAGATGCGGCGTATGTAATAAACATAAGATTTTTTGGTGAAACAGTGCAAAATTAATAATTCAATTTATAGCAGAATTGCACACATTACTTGACTTTTGCATTTGTAAACAATTAAATTCAAGCGATAATATATAAAAAAATAAATTTATAAAATTTATTAAATTGTGGGCTAAGCTCATATACTTCTCATGAATTAAAGGTGGAATAAATTTTGAAAAAATTGATATAATAATTACATGAATGATTCTGCGCTACGAAACAGGTGCTGCCAGGAATTGGACATGTCAATATACAAGAATAAATAAACGGTAAGCTGGTCAACATCATAAAATTTGGAATATAGACTTTTGTCATGTATATCTATACACACCCACATGTATATACATATACATATATATATATACATATATACATATATATATATCCATATATACATTATATATATAAATATAATATACATGACACACACACATACACACACACACACATATATATATATATATATATATATATAATGAAAGTTACAATTGAATTTACCACACCCACATGTATATACATATATATACATATCCATATATACATATATATATATATATATACATTACATATATAAACATAATATACATGACACACACGCACACACACACACACACACACACATAAAAGCTCGATAAAACCAAATAGGAAATAGAGCTTATAATATGAGCAAACAGTTAATAAAATATGTTAAAAAACACTTTGAAATGAGTTAAAAACATATTTAATCTGAAAAGGAAACACTTCGAAACTCCGCGGATTAAGGACTATCCATTTATCTAGTGTTTCCTTTTCAGATTAAATATGTTTTTAACTCATTTCAAAGTGTTTTTTTAACATATTTTATGAACTGTTTGCTCATATATATATATATATATATATATATATATATATATATATATATATATATATATATATATATATATATTAGCAAAAGTACCCGTCGTTGACTGGGTTGAAAAACAGCCTACAGAAAATAGACTCTGATTTATGAAAGTATGATAGGTTATGAAAAGGAAGGTTTGTAAAGACATAGCTTCGAATTTGGGGGTATCAAAACCAAAGCAAAATATGATGAAAGTAAAAATAAACCCCATAATTTATTATACCATACATGTTCACACTGAAACACTTATCACAATATTCTGTGGTTCTATATTAAAAAATCTTGTTAAACTTTGTGACATATTTCCATTCTATGGAGGGCAGGCGCGAACGAACACTCCATGATTTTATGATACCATATTTCTTCAAACTGAGACATAATTATCAAAGTATATTTACGCAGATAGATATGAAAAGTGTTTATTAAAGTTTGTCCCTATTTCCATTCTATGTTGGTCAGGCGCGAACGCAGACCCCACAATTTTATTATACCATCCCTATTTAAGTAAAAACATACTTATCAAAGTATTATTATGTACATCTATATCAAAAACACTTGTAAACGTGTTTTTTAAAATTTTTAAATTTTTTATTTCCATACTTTGTGGACCAGGCGCAAACGCAGACCCTACAATTTTTATAAACCATCGTTCTGCCAGATCAAACATACCAATTCCTGTGTCTCGATACAGCT
>NC_136526.1:69138609-69196109 GCF_053919585.1 Euprymna scolopes
GTGACAGACAAAAACTTTTACAGCTTGAACATGACAGACGAAAATGTTGATATCAGTTTAAGTATTCAGCTACTGACAAGATGTTGCTTGGCGTTTTGGTCAAGATCAAAGTGTAGTATCTGTTCCGGCAGATGCTGCACTTAAGATAATTTGTACCAGTCAATGGAGGGGAAACCCTCTATACTGGGAACCGCCTGGGTAATACCTAGGAGGTCCACCCTCCCAGGCCTTGCCACCGGGCTTTCCGGTGGGGCAAGTTTATTGCTTGCTGCCTGAGGCGCCCCGACCGGGGAATGCCGACGGGGTTACTCAGGCAATTTTTAAAATTGCAGGAGTGCCCCTCCTTTAGGGGAGCCTGCGGGGTTCCCACTTTCCGGCCTTGTGCCACATAATGCTGATGTGGGCAGCATTTAAATAAAAACCCTCTATACTGGGACAATTATTATTTTTGGTAACCAGAGTGACCCCTTTTAGGGGAGCTGGTTTTTACCTCACATTAAAAACGGCCTTGTGCCTAATTTGCTCAGTGGGGGAGCAAATAAATACCATCTGTTCCGGCAGATACTGCAAGCTATGACTAGCAAAGACCAGATGTGGGGGCAACCCCACATGCCTGACCATTAACCAGCTCCTATTTCCCACCTCTCGGGAGCTGGTCCCCTTTTCCCCTTCCCCCTCCCTTCACTCCTCACATTAAAAATTGGCCTTGTGCCTAATTTGCTCGGTGGGGGAGCAAATAAATACCATCTGTTCCGGCAGATACTGCACTTAAGATAATTTGTACCAGTCAATGGAGGGGAAACCCTCTATACTGGGACAATTATTATTTTTGGTAACCAGAGTGCCCCCTTTTTGCCTACTTTTAGGGGAGCTGGTTTTTACCTCACATTAAAAACGGCCTTGTGCCTAATTTGCTCAGTGGGGGAGCAAATAAATACCATCTGTTCCGGCAGATGCTGCACTTAAGATAATTTGTACCAGTCAATGGAGGGGAGACCCTCTATACTGTGAACCGCCTGGGTAATACCTAGGAGGTCCACCCTCCCAGGCCTTGCCACCGGGCTTTCCGGTGGGGCAAGTTTATTGCTTGCTGCCTGAGGCGCCCCGACCGGGGAATGCCGACGGGGTTACTCAGGCAATTTTTAAAATTGCAGGAGTGCCCCTCCTTTAGGGGAGCCTGCGGGGTTCCCACTTTCCGGCCTTGTGCCACATAATGCTGATGTGGGCAGCATTTAAATAAAAACCCTCTATACTGGGACAATTATTATTTTTGGTAACCAGAGTGCCCCCTTTTTGCCTACTTTAATGGGAAGCTGGTTTTTACCTCACATTAAAAACGGCCTTGTGCCTAATTTGCTCAGTGGGGGAGCAAATAAATACCATCTGTTCCGGCAGATACTGCAAGCTATGACTAGCTATGACTAGCAAAGACCAGATGTGGGGGCAACCCCACATGCCTGACCATTAACCAGCTCCCATTTCCCACCTCTCGGGAGCTGGTCCCCTTTTCCCCTTCCCCCTCCCTTCACTCCTCACATTAAAAATTGGCCTTGTGCCTAATTTGCTCGGTGGGGGAGCAAATAAATACCATCTGTTCCGGCAGATACTGCACTTAAGATAATTTGTACCAGTCAATGGAGGGGAAACCCTCTATACTGGGACAATTATTATTTTTGGTAACCAGAGTGCCCCCTTTTTGCCTACTTTTAGGGGAGCTGGTTTTTACCTCACATTAAAAACGGCCTTGTGCCTAATTTGCTCAGTGGGGGAGCAAATAAATACCATCTGTTCCGGCAGATGCTGCACTTAAGATAATTTGTACCAGTCAATGGAGGGGAGACCCTCTATACTGTGAACCGCCTGGGTAATACCTAGGAGGTCCACCCTCCCAGGCCTTGCCACCGGGCTTTCCGGTGGGGCAAGTTTATTGCTTGCTGCCTGAGGCGCCCCGACCGGGGAATGCCGACGGGGTTACTCAGGCAATTTTTAAAATTGCAGGAGTGCCCCTCCTTTAGGGGAGCCTGCGGGGTTCCCACTTTCCGGCCTTGTGCCACATAATGCTGATGTGGGCAGCATTTAAATAAAAACCCTCTATACTGGGACAATTATTATTTTTGGTAACCAGAGTGCCCCCTTTTTGCCTACTTTTAGGGGAGCTGGTTTTTACCTCACATTAAAAACGGCCTTGTGCCTAATTTGCTCAGTGGGGGAGCAAATAAATACCATCTGTTCCGGCAGATACTGCAAGCTATGACTAGCTATGACTAGCAAAGACCAGATGTGGGGGCAACCCCACATGCCTGACCTTTAACCAGCTCCCATTTCCCACCTCTCGGGAGCTGGTCCCCTTTTTCCCTTCCCCCTCCCTTCACTCCTCACATTAAAAATTGGCCTTGTGCCTAATTTGCTCGGTGGGGGAGCAAATAAATACCATCTGTTCCGGCAGATGCTGCACTTAAGATAATTTGTACCAGTCAATGGAGGGGAAACCCTCTATACTGGGACAATTATTATTTTTGGTAACCAGAGTGACCCCTTTTAGGGGAGCTGGTTTTTACCTCACATTAAAAACGGCCTTGTGCCTAATTTGCTCAGTGGGGGAGCAAATAAATACCATCTGTTCCGGCAGATACTGCAAGCTATGACTAGCAAAGACCAGATGTGGGGGCAACCCCACATGCCTGACCATTAACCAGCTCCCATTTCCCACCTCTCGGGAGCTGGTCCCCTTTTCCCCTTCCCCCTCCCTTCACTCCTCACATTAAAAATTGGCCTTGTGCCTAATTTGCTCGGTGGGGGAGCAAATAAATACCATCTGTTCCGGCAGATACTGCACTTAAGATAATTTGTACCAGTCAATGGAGGGGAAACCCTCTATACTGGGACAATTATTATTTTTGGTAACCAGAGTGCCCCCTTTTTGCCTACTTTTAGGGGAGCTGGTTTTTACCTCACATTAAAAACGGCCTTGTGCCTAATTTGCTCAGTGGGGGAGCAAATAAATACCATCTGTTCCGGCAGATGCTGCACTTAAGATAATTTGTACCAGTCAATGGAGGGGAGACCCTCTATACTGTGAACCGCCTGGGTAATACCTAGGAGGTCCACCCTCCCAGGCCTTGCCACCGGGCTTTCCGGTGGGGCAAGTTTATTGCTTGCTGCCTGAGGCGCCCCGACCGGGGAATGCCGACGGGGTTACTCAGGCAATTTTTAAAATTGCAGGAGTGCCCCTCCTTTAGGGGAGCCTGCGGGGTTCCCACTTTCCGGCCTTGTGCCACATAATGCTGATGTGGGCAGCATTTAAATAAAAACCCTCTATACTGGGACAATTATTATTTTTGGTAACCAGAGTGCCCCCTTTTTGCCTACTTTTAGGGGAGCTGGTTTTTACCTCACATTAAAAACGGCCTTGTGCCTAATTTGCTCAGTGGGGGAGCAAATAAATACCATCTGTTCCGGCAGATACTGCAAGCTATGACTAGCTATGACTAGCAAAGACCAGATGTGGGGGCAACCCCACATGCCTGACCTTTAACCAGCTCCCATTTCCCACCTCTTGGGAGCTGGTCCCCTTTTCCCTTCCCCCTCCCTTCACTCCTCACATTAAAAATTGGCCTTGTGCCTAATTTGCTCGGTGGGGGAGCAAATAAATACCATCTGTTCCGGCAGATACTGCAAGCTATGACTAGCTATGACTAGCAAAGACCAGATGTGGGGGCAACCCCACATGCCTGACCTTTAACCAGCTCCCATTTCCCACCTCTCGGGAGCTGGTCCCCTTTTTCCCTTCCCCCTCCCTTCACTCCTCACATTAAAAATTGGACTTGTGCTTAATTTGCTCGGTGGGGGAGCAAATAAATACCATCTGTTCCGGCAGATACTGCAAGCTATGACTAGCTATGACTAGCAAAGACCAGATGTGGGGGCAACCCCACATGCCTGACCTTTAACCAGCTCCCATTTCCCACCTCTCGGGAGCTGGTCCCCTTTTTCCCTTCCCCCTCCCTTCACTCCTCACATTAAAAATTGGCCTTGTGCTTAATTTGCTCGGTGGGGGAGCAAATAAATACCATCTGTTCCGGCAGATACTGCAAGCTATGACTAGCAAAGACCAGATGTGGGGGCAGCCCCACATGCCTGACTTTTAACCGGCTCCCATTTCCCACCTCTCGGGAGCTGGTCCCCTTTTTCCCTTCCCCCTCCCTTCACTCCTCACATTAAAAATCGGCCTTGTGCCTAATTTGCTCGGTGGGGGAGCAAATAAATACCATCTGTTCCGGCAGATACTGCAAGCTATGACTAGCTATGACTAGCAAAGACTAGATGTGGGGGCAACCCCACATGCCTGAGCTTTAACCAGCTCCCATTTCCCACCTCTCGGGAGCTGGTCCCCATTTTCCCTTCCCCCTCCCTTCACTCCTCACATTAAAAATTGGCCTTGTGCCTAATTTGCTCGGTGGGGGAGCATATAAATACCATCTGTTCTTCAGATGCTGCACTTCATTTTCTTGTTCTCTTTCGGTGGAGGAGAAATCCTTCACGACTGAGACAATTCTTATTTTTGTACCTTTTCTCCACGTTAAAAAACGACCCTGGTGTCTAACTCTGTCCCGTGGGGAGGCATAGTAAATAGGTACATTAAATTGTTAAAAATTAATTGTGTTGATCTAAAAATGTCTAAAATTAAATTTTTAAATATTAATTTTTTATCTAAAAATGTCAAAAATTAAATTTTTAAATATACATTTTGTTGATCTAACAATGTCTGAAATTAAATTTTTAAATATTAGTTTTGTTGATCAAAAAATGTCTAAAATTAAATTTTTAAATATTATTTTTTTTTATCTAAAAATGTCTAAAATTAAATTTTTAAATATTAGTTTTGTTGATCTAAAAGTTTCTAAAAATAAATTTTTAAATATAAATTTGGTTGATCTAAAAATGTCTTAAAATTAAATTTTTAAATATAAATTCTCTTGATCTAAAAATGTCTAAAATTAAAATTTTAAATATAAATTTTCTTGATCTAAAAATGTCAAAAATTAAATGTTTAAATATAAATTTTGTTGATCTAAAAATGTTTAAAATTAAATTTTTAAATATAAATTTTGTTGATCTAAAAATGCCTAAAATTAAATTTTTAAATATAAATTTTGTTGATCTAAAAATGCCTAAAATTAAATTTTTAAATATTAGTTTTGTTGATCTAAAAGTTTCTAAAAAATAAATTTTGTAATATAGATTTTGGAGATCTGTTTGTATGTATTGGTATGTTGCGTTGGTTTGATAGTTTGAAATCGCATTTTCGTCATAATTTTAAACAATTCTATTAATCAGTTTGTCACGCTTTATTTGGAAATAGTGTTTTTCAACCTGGCGAGTTTAAATATCGACTTATAATCTTCGGTCTGTCCTGTTTAAACAACATCGTCGGTTTGTCAAGTTCAAGTGGCTTACACAAAAGTATAAAATAATATTTTCGTCTGTCAGTAACCAGTCAGCTGGAAATAGTATTTCCATCGGTCTGTCATGCTTACATTTGTAATTATGTTTTCATCAGTCAATTAAGTATAAGTTAAGGATAACATTTTGTCGACGTTTAAATTGGAAATAGTATTTCGTTTGTTTTTTTTTCTCTTGCAATTACGTTTAAGATAATACTTGTACAGGTTGTATGGTTAAAGATTCAAATAGAATCTTATTTTGTCTGCCATGTTTAAATTTACGAAGAAAATTTTCCCATGTAAGTCAGGCATAAGTTTGAAATATGATTTTCGTTTGGCTTTAATATTTACATTTTAAAATAGCATTTTCTCTAAGTTGTCACTAAGAGCCGCAACTCCTGTCCCATCGCCGCAACGTTACATCCCTTTCCCTATTTTACAAGTATTTTAATAGAATGTACTCTGATGAACTCGTTGCACTTGTGCCTCTGTGGCGTGACCGCCTCAGGGAGCGACACCGCTCCCCATTGAGGGGGATTGAGACCTCTTAAACACTGAGTAAGGCCGAGTAAGTATGCTGATATTGTCTGTTGAATATTATTGGATGCCCGGACAACGGCAGGTAACCTAGCTGAAAGGATGAATTTATTGTGTTTTTGTAGAACAAACATATAATTTTATTGTTTGAGAAAAAAATGACAACAGATGTCATTTGAAAAGTTAGAACGAAATAGTTCTGTGCCTGATTTTCGGATTTTGGGACTATTTTCTAGTGTAATCGAACTGAACAATTGTATATATGTAAAACACCTGTAATTTCGTGAATTAACTTTTAGTAGACTAGAAACTTCTGTGTTTGTTTTTGTCTGATCTTCATGAAGAGCTAATTAATTTTAAGCAGACGCCGGCATTGAGAACCGACAACGAGGCCTGCGACGCAGAAGAATCTTGTAAAGAACTCTCGGAGAAGAGGATCACGGCTATTTTAGTTTCCACGTAGTCAGAGGCGACATATACTGACCTGCGGCGGGAGGACTTACACCTTCTTGATGTACATATCCCTGACAAATCTGCTTATCGACAAAATAACACTTCTTCACTGTTGACATCTCTAAATACCAGAAAGCTTTATACACTGATAGTTTCTTTCCTCGAATACCTAGACTTTGGAAATCCCTCCCTGCTACTTGCTTCCTTAACTGTACTTAAATACATGAGTTTAAATGTAACGTGACCAACATCTTGTTAATCTTTCCTATACATGGCCCCAAATTGCGTCCCCACACCCAAGTGGCGGTATGCGTTGCTAGTGAAAGAACGTGAGTAAAAAAATATTGTAACTATAGTTTCGTTGGTCTGTCATGCTCAGGTTTGAAATAGAATTTAATCGTTTGGTTGCGTTTATATATTTGTAATGAGATTTTCATTTGAAATCACGCTTTTACGTCGAAATATCATTTGTCCGCCCGTCGCAAATTGCAGTTAAATCGATAAACGCGCAGTTTGAGTAGGGCGCATCTTGAGCATTTACATTCTGTCTCTAAAGCTCTTTAAAGTCGCCGGATTACAAACGTGTTTTTGAAACTGATTTGACATAAACCCCTCGGAAATGAAATTGATCACACTAGAAAAGATATTAAACAAAATTTTAAAAACATGAATTAATAACAAGACAGTTTCACCCTCCCCCTCTCTCTCTCTCTCTCTCTCTCTCTCTCTCTCTCTTTCTCTCTCCTTTCCTCTCCCCACTTCTACCGTCTCCCTCCTTACCAATAAAATTATTTTCCAGCCGGGTTTTATTCGCAGAATACATTATGTTTTTATCGATCTGGGGTTAAGACCAATGATTGTATCGCAGCCTTTAAATACACAAATATATTTTTTTTTTCTCACAAATGATTTTTCTGCAATTGATACTAGTTGAGGTAAACGTTATTCTACCTGAATGTTTGAGATGAGGATTAGTTATTCGCATTATTTCAATTCTTTTCACGTAATATTTATAACTAGAAATTCAAATAAGTTCGTGATTTTCAAAAGGAATACAAGAACTATTTGCAAAGACCCGTGGTACAGTTGGTAACAGAATTTAGAAAAATCAATTGTACATCGGAAAACACTCGTCTAGCGAAAACCACAATCAATAATTTCCCCAACTCTTTTTTTTTACATGGGAGTCAACACTTATCAAGGCCCGGAAGCCACTCGAGGATAAGGGTCATTGCGTGTACAGTAATCAATGGGTCAATATTGTAGTAATCGTTAGTAATGGAGATTTGATAAATTGGATTACTTAAGGGGGCGGTTTATCAGGAATTTGTTCATGTTGGACTTGAAGACATCCAAGTTGTAGTCAGGTGGGAAACAGGCAAACGGAAAAGAGTTCCACAGGCGTGTTGTTCTAATAAAGAAACTAGAGGCCACTCGAGGATAAGGGTCATAGAATGTACAGTGGTCAATGGGATAATATCGTAGTAATCGTTAGTATTGGAAATTTGGTAAATTGGATGACTTAAAGGGAGGGTCATCAAGAATTTGTTTATGTTGGACTTGAAGGCAACCAATTTGTTGTCAACTGGGAAGCAGGCAAATGGAAGAGAGTTCCACAGGGGTGCAGTTCTAAGAAAGAAGCTTTTTTCATGGAATCTACGTTTGGATTTAGCACTGATAAAGAGTGGGGAAAATTGTTGACACTGGTTTAAGCTAGGCGGGTGTTTTTGGTGAAAGACTGGCGAGTTAGGCAGATATTGGAGCTCAGACGAGCACTTGCCATGGAAATAACGATTAAACAAAGACAAGCTCGCAATGTCTCTTCTGCGGGAGAGAGGTTGCAGGGAAGAGAAAAGGGCATCTCCCACTTAGATATGAAGTCTATTTTGTACTCTGTCAATGCAAGATAAGCTGTTTTCACACCTCCTGCTCGGATGTGGCAGCGGTACTCTATCCTCGGACGTACCTGGCGTTTATATATAGAGAGAATTGCATTAGCAGTGAGATATCTACTGGAGCGATAGGAGGATCCCACCATTTTTCCTGCGACCTTGGCAACGGATTTGATGTTCGTGTTCCATTTCAGATCAGGATAAAGGTCAATCCCAGAAGCTTGTTAAAACATGGAGCCTTCCCAAGACGAGAGCCATCCATTTCAATTGGTGCCAGATGGGGATCAGAGCGTTGATGATTTAAAGATAAAAGCTTGGTTTTAGATGCATTATCTGTGCTTAAACCTAAACGTAGATTTCATGAACAAAGCTTTTTTTTTGCTGCACCCTTGTGAAACTCTCTTCCGTTTTCCTACTTTCTAGCTGACTACAATTTGATTGTGTTCAAGTCCAAGATAAACAAATTCTTGATGAATCGTCCCCCTAAGTAATCCAAACGACAAAATTTCCTCTACTTACGTTTAATACGCTATTATCCAATTGATTACTGTACATCCATTAACTTTTATCCTCGAGTGGCCTCCGGGCCTTAATAGGTGGTGACTCGTATGTAAAAACAACATCGTGAACCATTCAAATTGTCGCTCTTGTAAAAGATAACACGATTCCATTTCCGGTTGATGAAAACCGTTTTCTTCTTTTGTTGTAGACCATCTACACGTTGGCCAGTTGTGTACAAACCCCAAGGGCGAAAGGAGCCTTCGTTCATGTCTGAAAGTGGCACAATATTCAATGAGCGAGATCGGAGATGCGCCGCTGTATAATTAATGCTCTATCGATTCAGTATATACAAGACCATTGCCAGCACTCTCAAAATGCATCGCTAGATTTCCACGAATAACAGACAAGTGCCCAGGACGAGGAAAACAAAGTTTCCAGTCACGATTATAGTCTTTGGTGTGGTCTTAAGTGAGAGTCACATCATACCACCTCACATCTTCGAAGTCGGCTTGAAAGTCAACACCAAATTCTACCTAGATGTGCTGAAGACTATGGTCATCTCCTGCTGCAATCAAATGACCTCTAACAGACTTTGGGCGTGGCAACAGGACTCGGCGCTGTCCCACATGTAGAAAAAATAAACCCAGGCTTTAAAAGGTGCACTACGATTGTGTACCCTTCTCTCACTGACCCATCTCCTCCTCCGACCTGAGCCCACTGAAATACTTCGTTTAGTCATACGTCGAAAGCATCACCAACAAGACCTCCCACAATACCACAGCCAACCTGATCGCCATCCACCGAGTATTCGCTGAGCTCCCGCCGGCGCTTGTAGAAAAGGTATACTCCCATTTCCGGATCCGTATCGAGGTTGTGATTGAGGCTGAAGGTGGCTACATTGAATAGATGTCAGCTCTACTACATAATAAAGTTACCCGAATTGATTTTTTCAATAAAATTTTTACAATAAAATAAAGGTGAAGTCGTGTTTTCTTTAAGGCAACACCTTTATTGGTCCACCCTGTAAAAGTGATATTTTCTCCTGAACGTTGAAGGTTCAATTCTCAGTGTGGGTAACCGAAAATTTCAGCCCCATCGTTTGTTTTTGTTTGTTTGTTTTTTAACATTGAACATAACAAAATATACGTTTGTACAATCTATTTTAATATGAAATTCCGAGTTCAACAGAAACATTCTCGAGTTCGACAAGGCACACATGAAGAAGGTCTGAGGTTACATCGACCAAACATTGTGGAAATAACACTCAAGATGAGAACAGTAGCGCGGAATATTCAGTGTAGCTTAATGAAGTAGTTATATATATATATATTTATATATATATATATATATATATATAACTACTTAATTTACTCACATAAAATTAATATACGAAAGTATAGATTTATGCGTAAACTTTAAGTATTTACTTCAAAAGTTCTCAATACGTAAGTAGAGCTAGTTAGTAATTTATAAAATATATAAAATATATATGGCGATTAAGCTACACTGACGTATACATTAAAAAGCTGATTGGCTAACTAAAATCCTCCACAGAAGACGACCATGTATAAACGATAAACAACCACAGAATTCGCGCATAAGCCTGACGAATTCTAGAGTGGATGAAACGCCGAATATTCAGTGTAGCTTAATCGCCATGTATATTTTATAAATTCATATGTATATATATATATATATATATATATATATATATATATATATATATATATATATATATATACATACAAACGTGCATATGTATATACATAGATATACATATATGCGTGTATATATATACAAAAATATATACATTGATGCACATATATATACATACATATATACGTATACATTAATGTATCTACATACTTAAATATATAAATGCGTTTATGAGTGTGTGTGTGCGTGTGTGTGCGTGTGTGTGTGTGTGTGTGTGTGTGTGTGTGTGTGTGTGTGTGTGTGTGTGTATTCGTGTTCCGATGGGCCGTCCAGGACATCTCAAGCAAGGAGACGGATATCAAAATCGGCGGGTGATCTTTTCGGTAATATTCGCTTTTTTAGCAACTTGGAAGTTTCCTAAGATAAAAACATTTCCCATCGAGCTCAATCGAACCCCCATCACCCCCACTCCGCTCACCGGCTACATGAATAATATAAATGATCTTTTTGATTTGATCGAAGTCGACTTGATCGATAGCTCTATTCAATAGAATGTGTACGCAAACAGATTAAAGATGGGGAAGCTGTCCGACATTCGGACTTCGTTACAAATCAATTGCCGATCATTCGCTTTACCTCTCCCCCCTCCCAAGGATTTCTCCTCCCAGGACAGAGAAGAAAACAATTTTGAGAAATGATTTACACAGGAGATTTTTTTCGATACCTATTGTTAATTTGATTTATATATTTATAATATAAAGCTGAATCTGTGTGTGTATGTGTGTGTGTGTGTGTCTGTGTGTCTGTCTGTGTGTGTGTCTGGTCCCGAATAGGCTCCTATATGGTTGACTATTTAAAAAAAACTGATTACATATAATGATAGAAGGTGTATCGAGACACAGGAATGAGTATGTTTGATCATGCAGAACAGTGGTTCATAAAAATTGTGGGGTCTGCGTTCGCGCCTGGTCCTCAAAGTATGGAAATAAAAAATTTAAAAAGTAAAAAAAAAACCGTTTACAAGTGTTTTTGATATAGATGTACATAAGAATACTTTGATAAGTATGTTTTAATATAAAGGATGAAACACTAGTGTTTGTACGTATTTAATAATTATATATATATATATATATATATATATACCAGCAAAAGTACCCGTCGTTGACTGGGTTCAAAAACAGCCTACAGAAAATGGACTCTGATTTATGAAAGTATGATAGGTTATGAAAAGGAAGGGTTGTAAAGAGATAGCTTCGAATTTGGGGGTATCAAAACCAAAGCAAAATATGATGAAAGTAAAAATAAAATAGATAAACCCCATAATTTATTATACCATACCTGTTTACACTGAAACACTTATCACAACATTCTGTGGATCTATATTAAAAAACCTTGTTTAACTTTTAGACATATTTCCATTCTATGGAGGCATGGCCCAAACGAACACCCCATAATTTTATTATATCATATTTCTTCAAACTGAAAGATAATTATCAAAGTATACTTACGCAGATAGATATGAAAAGTCTTTATTAAAGTTTGTGCCTATTTCCATTCTATGGAGGCCAGGCGCGAACGCGAACCCCACAATTTTATTATACCATCTCTATTTAAGTTAAAACATACTTATCAAAGTATTCTTATGTACATCTATATAAAAAACACTTGTAAACGATTTTTTTTAATTTTAAAATTTTTTATTTCCATACTTGTGAACCAGGCGCGTACGCAGACCACACAATTTTAATGAATCATGATTATGCCAGATCAAACATACCCATTCCTGTGTCTCGATACATCTTCTATCATTATAGGGGACCAGTTTTCTATATTAGTCAACCATATAGGAGCCTATTCGTGACCAGACACACAGACAGTTGTGTACAGAAAGTTGTTAGATGAGACAAATCATTGGTACCGTCGGTTTCAAGCCCGATAATAAGGACCGTTTAAGGTATCCTTATCAAGATCTCTTCAGCCAATATTCGTCTATTTTATAACCGGAAGTGTGAAATATATATATACACCTCGCGAGTTCACGTTTAAATCTCGTTTTGTTAAATCCCCACCTCCCGCGTTTATTTATCGGATGATGATGATGCTGATTTCATTAACTTTAAACTTTGAATTATTTAAATTTAGAATCTAATTTCGAAAAAAAATTCCCTTATATATATACACGTGAAATTGTTTGTCTACCAAACTACTCTGTCAATTTTCAGATTTAACTTGAGATTTAACATAAGGGATACTGAGAGGGGAGTTCTTTTTAATCGGTTTTCGGACAGAAATTTATTTGTTAAGCAGTCAAAGTACAACGATTTGACCTTTCAAAACTCTACCAATTTTAGGTCTAAACACTAGAAATTTTAGATGTAGGTTGTAGCATCAAACTTTTTAATTCGATTTGAGCCGAAAACAAGAGTTATGGGGTCAAAATTGGGATCAAATTAAAAAAATTTTGGCCTAAAGTGTATCCAGACATAAGGCAAGCTTTTTAATCGGTTCTCGGCTGAAACTTTGGCGGCCAATGGATCAAAGTTAAAAAGATTTTATCTTTAGTAATTGTCTGTATTTTTGAGATGAGGTGTTTTCATTGATTGAGATTGTCGGACTGACTTCCTCATCTTGGTTGTTATCGTCACAACGTTTCGGCCGTTTTACCCTCCGGCTTTCATCAGGTGTTTTGTATCGAACTGGGGAACCGTTTGTTAGGAGTCTCGAACCCAACCCTTTATTAGTGACATATGGCCGAGTGGTCCTAGACGTTGTATCAAAGTTTACAGTTACCCAAAGGTGCTGAGTTCAATCCTGAACGAAGGCAGTGAAAAAGTAACATTCAAAACAGAGAATCAGCAACTATGTCCCAGAGCCTAGCTGGAGTCCGAACACGGTACCCCCGTAATAATAATAAAGGGTTGGGTTCGAGACTCCTAACAAATGGTTCCTCAGTTCGATACAAAACACCTAATGAAGGCCGGAGGGCAAAACGGCCGAAACGCTGTGACGATAACAACCAAGATGAGGAAGTTTGCGGTCCCTAACAAACTATTCAGCTATTTTCGGTCTAAACATTTGAATTTTTACTTAAAGGGTATTCAAATATGCAGCAAACTTTTCAATCAGTTTGGGATGAAAATTTTTTTTTTTTTTTTTTTTTTTTTTTTTTATTAAATTTTCACCCCAAACAAGGCACAGTGCCACTTTGAAGCAGGGGGCTACTATTAGGGAATTAATTAGCGGGGTCATTATGAAGGGAGAAGAGTAGAAAGATGTTTGTTAACATTACACTTGAACTTCTGCATATCATTGCAGTTGGGAAAGCAGAATCCCGGAAGGGAGTTCCAAAGACCCGCAGTTCTGGGGAAGAAACTATTCGAGTAAAAGGCTTTCTTGCACCTAGGGATCTCCACTGTAAAGGGATGAGACTTAGTAGCTTGTCGGGTTTGTCGGGGGTAGTTACGTCGGGGAGGTACAAGTGTTTGCAGTTCGTCAGAGCATTCACCATTAAAGTATTTGTAGAACAGGCAGAGGGATGCAACATCTCGTCGATGGGACAGAGGTTGAAGCCCAGATGACAGTTCAGGACCTATCAGGTTTGCGACTCTTTTTTGAACCCTGTCCAGGAGCGAGAGACAAGCAGCAGATGCACCAGCCCAGATGTGACAACAGTACTCCATACATGGGCGAATGGTTGCCTTATAGAGGTATAGGATACTGGCAGGCGTAAGTAGTTTTCTAGCACGGTAGAGGGAGCCAACCTTCCTTGCAGCAGCCTTGGCAATGCTCTCAATGTATCTATTCCAGTTCATATTCCCTGTAAACGTTAGGCCGAGGAGTTTAAAAGAAGTACTTTCAGGCAATGTGTTCTTGGCCATTGCTATTGGTGGGAGAGAAGGTTTCTTGTAGTTATTGAAGGAAACAAGCTTAGTCTTAGCAGCATTGAATGAGACCAACCATTTTTGTCCCCATTCCACTACGGATTGGAGGTCATCCTCTAGTGTTTCTGCCATTTTCTTGGATATGTGTTCATTTGTTTTCCCCTCATATCTGTTATAGAGAGTGGTGTCATCGGCAAATATACCCATCTCCGAAACAATATTATCAGGGAGGTCGTTTATGAATATCAGGAACAATAGAGGTCCAAGGATAGACCCCTGAGGCACTCCCGCATTTATGTCATATTGTTTGGATGTACGTCCGTCGAGGACAACCTTTATTTTTCTATTACTTAAGAAGGATTTAATTACGTTATGAATTCTTCCAGTGATTCCATATGATCTAATTTTCCTTAGAAGACCATCGTGCCATACCCTGTCAAAAGCCTTAGATATATCAAGGGCCACCGCTCTACCCTCCCCTGTTTTATCCAATGAACGGTATATACGTTCAGAAACTACAGTTAAGATATCTGCTGTTGAACGGGCTTGCTTGAATCCATATTGTTTGTCAGTCAAGAGTTTAGCAGCTGTTAGGTGCTGGACTAGGGCTTTATTAACTAAGGACTCAAATATTTTGGCGAAAAGCGGGAGGAGGCTAATGGGGCGATAATTTAGTGGGTCAGTTCTTTCACCAGAATTCTTGAAGACTGGTACCACAGAGGCGGTTTTCCAGCAGTCGGGAAAACAAGATTCGTTAAGGCATTTATTGTAAAGTTTGGACAGAACTGGAGCAACCTCGGCAGAGCATTTTTTTAATAGCACAGCCGGGATGAGATCTGGTCCACATGCTTTAGAGGTGTCTAGGTTTTTTATAATAGCATGTACCTGTGAAGGGGTGATTTTCAAGTCGTCAAGTGTGGCGTCTGTTCGCAGAGGAAAATCAGGGAGTGAGTGGTGTACCGAGTTCAGTGTGAAGTTTGAGGCAAACCGACTGGCAAGCAGATTAGCCTTGTCAGTTGCCGTGCAAGCAACCTCATGATTGTTTGTTAGTGGGGGAATAATTGACTGTCCATTATTAACTACGCTGTTGTAGATTTTCCAAAAATCCCGGGTTCCTAATTTCTGTGCTTCGATGCGCTTTCTGGTGGTTTCAGAGTAATCTGACTTAGCTGTGTCTATCACTCTCTTACAATTATTTCTAGCTTCTATAAACTTCTGTTTATTTGAGCTGGACTTATGTCGGTTGAATCTGCGGAACGCATGCTGCCTTTGACAAATGGCAGCTGCACAAGCAGAAGTAAACCATTGGGGGGAGTGGGGCTTGCTATAGTATTTCCGTGCGGGAACATGTGCTTCAATAGCAGTTTTGAACCATTCAGTTGTCTCATTTGCACACTGTTCCGCTGGAAGAGTAAAGATATTTTGCCATGGGGCATCTCTGATGAGCTCCCTGATGGCTTCCCAATCAGCCTTTTTGTAATACCTCGTTGTTTTGAGTAGTGGGTCTTCAGTTTTAGGGCGAGAATTTAGGCTGATTTCTACCATTATTACAGCGTGATCAGCATTCCCGAGTGGGCTATGGGCATTTGCTGTACAGTCATTGGGAACTGTTGTCAGAAAGAGATCTAGAAGTGAGGCATGTTGATCGTGCTGGTCTGGGAAACGTGTCGGAAATGTAACCATCTGAGATAGGGAATGAGATATAGAGAAGCTATATGTGGCGCTACCAGCTACGTCTGTGTGATTTGAGAATCCTAGCCAGTTAAAAGTGGAAAGACGTGACCTTTGAAGCTCTACCAAACTCCTCCCCCAATTTTGGGTCTAAACACTTTACATTTTAGATGTAGGTCACCTGGATATGAGTCCAACTTTTTAATATATATATATACATATACACATAAAGTAATGAAAAGTCCGTAGGGCCTGAGCAAAGCCGGGATAAACGAAGTACGTCGTAGTTCGCTGGAAACATTGTTTATCGGATAAAAGGTGTGTTAGAAGGCTTGTCAATGCAGGAATTATTCAGTCGTTGTAAATAGATAACTTAATAAATGAACCAGTTAAAGTTTAAATGTAATTTAAACAGATATATCCCTTCTCAAATCCCCACATTCCTCGATTAGACCTGACTCCAATCAGTAGCCTCTCACATGCTAATGGTTATTTACCTTATTTAGAATTAAATTTTTTTTAAATCCTTTCGGCAATACCCTTTATTTTGGGTCGAAATTAATACAAGAACATATTTTTAATTCTTTTTTACCCCAAACCTATGTATAAAGCGCTACTATTTCGGACACAATTTTCTGGGATACTATGTAGGGAGTTGGCCAGCAAGACCTCTGTTTACATTACGTTTGAACTTCTGCCGTATATTCAGAGAAGCAGGTAACTTGGAGGGAATTCCAAAGTTTGGCAGTTCGAGGGAATAAACTATTTGAGTAAAAGGTTTTCCGATATCTATGGATCTCTATAGTGTAGGGGTGGGATTTTGCTGTTTGTCAGATTTGTTGGTAGTATTTACTTCGAGGGGGTACAAGAACATGGAGTCTGTCGGAGCACTTACCATTAAAATATATGTAAAATACCTGGTTTGAAGTTGAGTAGAATAAAGAAATAAAAAAATAAAAAAACTTGCGTTTTTTGTGTCAATATTGCGGTGTTTGGGGGTTAATCACACTAAAGCCAAAAGCTCCGCTGATTTTTTTTTTTTTTGACCACATATCAGTTTTTCGAAAATTCTATCGTGTCAAAATTCAGTTTTTTATATTAATCGAATATTATGAATCTATTTCACACCTCAGCATGTGTTATTTTTTATGCTAATTACTTATCGATCAGCCAAGCCCATTTGCATATCTATCTATCTATCTATCTATCTATCTATCTATCTATCTATCTGTCTATATGTCTATCCATCTATTTATCTATCTATCTATCTATCTGTCTGTCTATCTATCTATCTATCTGTCTATCCATCTATCTATCTATCTTTCTGTCTATCTATTTATCTATCTATCTATCTATCTATCTATCTCATTCTACGCTTGTGTCTACGTATATATCTTTCTCGATTTATCTTTTCATTTCTCTATTCATCTGTAGTATCAACCCAACTATTTGCGTTATATTATCGTGTACCAAAAAGGCACCAAAACGGTGTATGTTGTATAATCGTCTAAATGTTGCTATGCGTACTTGGGACGAAGGGTTCATTCTGATGTGTATACGTGTCACTAAATGTTTGTTGGTGGTGGTTCTTCACTATGTGAACCCTAGTTTATGTGTTGTTGTCTATTTATGATATATTCATATCTAACTGTTCATATGCGCGCGCGTGTTTGTTTGTTTGTTTGTTTGTGTGTGTGTGTGTGTGTGTGTGTGTGTGTGTGTGTGTGTGTGTGTGTGTGTGTGTGTGTGTGATACATGTATTTTGAATATACCTTAGCTTCAAGCGTCGTGGATCTTGTCCACCAGGAATTCATTTTGTTCTTGGAGGGGAAGCTGAAACCTATTTGGACGAAACACATTGACTCCAAGACGATGATTGGTCTTGTATAGTTTTATTTTCATTTATTTTTTTTAATTACATTTTCACCCCAAACAAGGCACATTGCCACTTTGATGTAGAAGGCTACTATCAGAGATATAAGCTACAGGGTACTATGTAGGGAGTTGGGTAGCAAGATGCCGGTTCACGTTACACTTGAACTTCTGCATGTCAGTACAGTTAGGGAAGCAGGGACCCGGAAGGAAATTCCAAAGTCTAGTGGTTATGGGGAAGAGTCTGGAGTAGAAGGCTCTCTTACATCTAGGTATCTCTACTGTGAAGAGGTGAGATTAAGCTGCTTGTCGGATTTGTCGGTGGTATTTACGTCGAGCAGGTAAAGTGCTTGCAATTCATCAGAACATTCACCGTAAAAGTATTTGTAGAACAGGCAGAGGGATTTAACATTTCGTCGATGGGACAGAGGCTGAAGCATAGATGAGAGTTCAGGACCTGTCAGGTTGGTGACTCTCTTTTGAACCCTGTCTAGGAGCGAGAGACTAGTAGCATATGCACCAGCCCAAATATGACAACAATACTCCATACATGGGCTAATGGTGGCCTTATAAAGGTACAGGATACTTTCATGCGTTAGTAGTTTTCTAGCACGTAGAGAAAACCTACCTTTTTCGCAGCGGTCCTAGCAATGCTGTCAATGTAATTGTGCCAACTCATGTTTCCTGTGAATTTTAGGCCGAGGAGTTTAAAAGGTTTACTTTCAGATAAAGAGTCTTTGGTCATTGCTATTGGTGGTAGAGAATGGTCTTGTAATTATTGAAGGAAACAAGTTTAGTCGCGGCATTGAATGTGACCATCCATTTTTGTCCTCATTCCACTACAGATTGGAGGTCATCCTCTAGTGTTTCTGTTGTGTCTGCACAAATAATTAACAAGAACACGGAAAATAAAGGTATAACAATAATATGTCAGGAAGAGAAGTTATATACATATTTATATGTCTTCAGATATACTTCAGTTGGAGATATTCCAGCAGGTGGCGTGTTGCATGTCTTACTGGAGGTAGCATAAGCGTCTTGCTTATTTGACGGTCGTTGCCGAACTCCCCCGGTATTGGTAATTGATACCTTTATATATCTCACTCACCCGCCTATGTTAATTAGTGGGCGTCTCCACAACAGTTTCTGCCATTTCTTTAGATATGTGTTCATTTGTTTGCCTGTCGTGTCTGTTATAGAGTGTCATCAGCATATATACCCATCTCAGAGACAATTTTGTCAGGGAGGCCATTTATGATTATTAGGAATAATTGAGGTCCAAGGATAACCCCCCTGAGGCACTCCCGCATTTATATCATATTGTTTAGATGTCCGACCGTCGAGGACAGCCTGGATGTTTCTCTCTCTATTTAGTTTTTAATCACTTTGCATAAGTTAATCGCAAAAGAATGTGAATATCTTTGCGTGGTTTGCTTCTAGGTCTCTATTTTCACACACGTCAGCTCCCTCCCAGTGACGGCGGCAACGACCTGTTAAACCGTTCGCTCTGCTCAACGTCCAAATTCCAACTCTCCGATGATATCCAGCTAACCTGATCATGTGACTCACACGCATATCCGATCAGCTGACCATCCCTTGTCTATGATGTGATTTTACCAGATTTTATAAATATTCTTTATTTTTCTCCCGTCCATCTCCCCAGTTAGATCGATAGATAGATCGAAATGGATGGATACAGAAATAAATAACTAAATAAATCAAATAGTAAAATGTCGAATAGCTACGAAGATGGGAGTTGTACAGTTAAAGTAAGCGACTGTATCTGCGCCAGAATTAATTTTTCTACATAGTAACCACCATTATTAACGCATTTTGGTGTCTCTCTCATAAAATTCCGCCGCCCGTTTTGTTACTGAAACCGACGAATACATATCCTAATTCTGCTGATTTAAACTGCATTGGCTTTGTAAGCGTTAAACGGACGCGGGTGGATGCTGATTGGGTCATTTTTGTGTGTGTGTGGGGGGGTTCAATGGAGCATCATTGTTTCTGATGCATGTCTTAGAGTCTTACACCGTCATTATCTGCAACAGAGACATTGAAATTTTAGGTCATGAATGCATAAGTTAATTCATCACAACAATGCAATTTGCAATCTTCTCGGACCAATACAGCCGGAATAAAAATTCAAAGAATGAAGTATTTCTGGAACGCCCTACACACACACACACACACACACACACACACACACACACACACACACACACATTAAAAATAAACATTTGGCGAGTTTATTTGCGAGCACTGCTTCCATGGGTCGATCGGTAGAACTGCTGACTATCAACGTGAAGGTTCTAGGTTCAATCATCGGAGACTGGGAGAGGTGCTAGTCTAGCGGCACTGATCAGTTGTGGTACAACGAAACAGGATTGTATGTTGATGACTATATATATATATATATATATATATATATATATATATATATATATATACAGGGTGTCCACAAAGTCTGGCTACTTAATGTAGCCAGACTTTGTGGTCACTCTGTAGATTATGCAGCCAGAATTTGTGGGCACTCTTTAGATTATGTATCCAGACTTTGTGGATACCCTGTAGATTATGCAGCCAGACTTTGTGGGCACCATGTAGATTATGCAGGCAGACTTTGTGGGCACCCTTTAGATTATGTAGCCAGACTTTATGGGCACCATGTAGATTATGCAGGCAGACTTTGTGGGCACCATGTAGATTATGCAGGCAGACTTTGTGGGCACCATGTAGATTATGCAGGCAGACTTTGTGGGCAACCTTTAGATTATGTAGCCAGACTTTATGGGCACCATGTAGATTATGTAGCCAGACTTTGTGGACACCCCGTATATATATATATATATATATATATATATATATATATATATATATATATATATATATTTATATATATATGATTTATCCATACAAAAAGTCTAGCGACATTGATGAGTTGTGATACAACAATAGGCATGTTTCGTAAAACAGCAGGCATAATTCCTGTTTGTTTTTCTTACGATCTGGGTTTTTTTTTATTTCACGGGCTAATGTTGGAAAGTTCTGTTCAAGTTTAAGAAAAAAATGCTATGGGTACGAACGTGTTCAACTTCCATGATTCGTCTTCAGGCAAGTAATGATTTTAAAAATTGCGTTCTGTGATTTTATTGAAAAGTCGATAAAATCGTTTAAGATCGTAAAAAACACTTAAGCTTTCCCCTGCCCCTCATATTGAGCCAGATTGATGGTCGGATTGTTTATGCGGCCATTTTATCGGGACATTGACTTTTACCACTGAGAAGACATGATTGTTTACTGGCAGACTTTTTGTATAGATAGGTAATAAATTTATCAGTGTCAGATTTAATTTTAATATCAAGGAAGTTAATCGTGTTTTTTATATTGATTTCATGCCGAATTATTTTAAAGTGCATTTTTGGTTATTGTTAATTTATCTAAATTTTCCGTTAATAAGAGGATGCCGTCAACGTGCCTAGTGTGGATAAAAGAATATTAGTAAATATTTTAGTTTCACGTCAGACATATACATTGTAAGTGCGCCTACAAATCATTATCATCGGATTTCAAATTAACGCATATCAGATTAAAACATTACTATGCACTAAACTACCTCCTTACATTTATTAATCCTTATCCTCGAGTAGCCTTCGGGCCTTGATAAATGTAAAAATGCATGTGTATCTATTAAATGGCCAGCTAAGAATGAATGAATTATACACTAAAGCACTCATACGCACTGGCGAATAATAGAGAAAATATTACCTAGTTCTTTAATTTATGTAAAAAAAATGTCTTGTTCAATACTTAAAATAAGAACCACCATCCTTTTTCTTTCCCTCATCTTGTTTGGGTTTTGATTTTTTCCCCAGCATGTGTTTCTCTCTGTGTGTATGTGTTTCCGTCTGTGTGTATGTGTTTCTTTCTGTATTTGTCTCTGTCTGTTCCCAACAAAACCTCTCTCGTTCGATGCACTGAAATCTCTGCTAATTTTATAAACGAATATAAATAGATGTTTATTTCGAAAAACTTACACGAAAATCAATATCAACATTCGTTGCAATTGTCACTTTTTTGTCAAGATTCTCTACTTGTTCAGCTGAAGTAGGTCACTTTCCCTTCTTTATTTAATCTCTCTGAATGCATATACACATATATATAATTAAAAAGTAAGTATTCATTTAAAAAAAAAAACATATACACACACATATATATATAATTAAAAAGTAAGAACCGCTCCAGAAGATATCTCACTAATGATGCAATTCTCTATCTATATAAAAGCCAAGTACGTCCATGGATGGGATACTGCTGACATATCTGGGCAGGTGCTGCTAAAAATAGTATATCCTGCCTTGACAGAGTACAAAATAGACTTCGTGGCTTAGTGGGGGATGCCCTTTTCTCTACCCTGCAACCTTTCTCCCACAGAAGAGACGTTGCGAGCCTATCCTTGTTTTAGCGTTATTTCCATTGCAGGTGCTCGTCTGAACTCCAATCTCTGGTCCCCTCGCCAATCTTTCACGAAAAACACCCGTCTAGCTGAATCCACTGTGAAAAATTTCCCCCACTCTATATCTGTGCCTAAATCAAAACGTGGATTCCATGAACAAAGCTTCTTTCTTATAACTGCATGCCTGTGGAACTCTGTTCCGTCTGCATGCTTCCCACCTGACTACAACTTAGATGTCTTCAAGTCCAATGTTAACAAATTCCTAATGAACCGCCCCCTTAAGTAAATACTTCATCAAATCTCCACACTAGCGTAATGTACTTGTAATAACCCTTATCCCTGAGTGGCTTCCGGGCCTTGATAAGTGGTGATCACTGTGTATAAAAAAAACAACAAAAAAACCATATATGCACACACATATATATATAATCAAAAAGTAAGTATTCATTTTTAAACCATATACAAATATATACACAATTAAATATCCATTTTTAAGACCATACACCACTGACACACACGCATATATATATATATATATATATATATATATATATATATATATATATATATAATTATATATATATATATACTAACAAAAGTACCCGTCGTTGACTGGGTTCAAAAACAGCCTACAAAAAATGGACTCTGATTTATGAAAGTACGATAGGTTATGAAAAGGGAAGATTGTAAAGAGATAGCTTCGAATTTGGGGGTATCAAAACCAAAGCAAAATATGATGAAAGTAAAAATAAAATACATAAACCCCGTATTTTATTATACCATACCTGTTCACACTGAAACACTTATCACACTAATCTGTGGATCTATATTCAAAAACCTTGTTAAACTTTTAGACATATTTCATCCTATGTAGGTCGGGTGCGAACGAACACCCCATAAATTTATTATACCATATTTCTTTAAACTGAAACATAATTATCAAAGTATACTTAGGCAGATAGATATGGAAAGTCTTTGTTAAAGTTTGCGCCTATTTCCATTCTATGGAGGCCAGGCGCGAACGCAGACCTCATAATTTTATTGTACCATCCCTATTTAAGTTAAAACATACTTATCAAAGTATCTATATCAAAAACATTTGTTAGCGTTTTTTTGTTAAATTTTTAAATTTTTTATTTCCATACTGTGTGGACCAGGTGCGTACGTAAACCCCACAATTTTAATGAATTATCATTATGCCAGATCAAACATACCCATTCCTGTGCCTTGATACATCTTCTATCATTATATGTGATCAGGTTTCTATAATAGTCAACCATATAGGAGCCTATTCGTGACCAGACACACACACAGACGTTCAGCTTTATAATATATACATATGGTCACGAATAGGCTGAAAATGCATAGCTCGTTGTTTGTTTGTTTACGAACGGGCGATTTGAGCACTATAAAAGTGGTGGCGGGTGTCTATTTAAACAGACATTCCGACGAGTTTTTTAAGGGCATCGATTCCATGGTCGAGTGGGAGAACTGCCGATTGTCAACACGACGGTTTTAGGTTCAATCCTTTGCTTGGGAGAGATGCTAGTCTAGCGGCACTGATGAGTTGTGATACAACGAAACAGGACTGTATGTCGATGACTACAAGTATATTTTAAGTCCCCCTCTTTGGGTAGAACACTGTCGTAAATAATCTCACCCGCTACTTAATTGGCTGAAAATGCGAAGCTCGTTGTTTGTTTGTTTACGAACAGGCGATTTGAGCACTATAAAAGTAGTGGCGGGTGTCTATTTAAATAGACATTCCGACGAGTTATTTAAGGGCGTCGATTGGGAGAACTGCCGATTGCCAACACGACGGTTCTAGGTTCAATCCTTGGCTCGGGAGAGATGCTAGTCTAGCGGCACTGATGAGTTGTGATACAACGAAACAGGACTGTATGTCGATGACTACAAGTATATTTTAAGCCCCCCTCTTTGGGTAGAACACTGTCGTAAATAATCTCACCCGCTACTTAATTGGCTGAAAATGCGAAGCTCGTTGTTTGTTTGTTTACGAACAGGCGATTTGAGCACTATAAAAGTAGTGGCGGGTGTCTATTTAAATAGACATTCCGACGAGTTATTTAAGGGCGTCGATTGGGAGAACTGCCGATTGCCAACACGACGGTTCTAGGTTCAATCCTTGGCTCGGGAGAGATGCTAGTCTAGCGGCACTGATGAGTTGTGATACAACGAAACAGGACTGTATGTCGATGACTACAATATATGTATGCATATATATATATATATATATATATATATATATATAAACGTAATTCTTGGTTCGTTCAAAGTTTATACAACCATATTTCTACATTACCAATTTATTTGAAATGTTCAGACGTGTGATTTTTTATGTTATTAAAATACATTTACATCGCCAATTATTAAAATATTAAATACAATAAATATATTTTCGTAAGCCGTTAGTGCGAACCTATTTTGTTGATAGAACTGAACTTCCGGTTCGATTCGTTTCATACCCACGAATTGATGAAACGAATTAGAAGATTTCATTTTCTGTTTACTCGATAAGTAAAAAATGGCAAAAAAAAAACAACATAATTCATTTGTTTATCTTCCAAATTTTTTAATTTAAACATTTTTTTCTTTATTATATCAGGCAAAAAAAAGTTTATCGCTTGCTTTTTGAGTCGAAGTCGTTTTTTTGTTTTTGTTTTTTTTTTATTTTTCGATATAAGAAAATATGAACTTTTTTTTATTATTAACACTTGCTAACTTGCTTAAATAATATTTGCTGCTATTGCAGAGAGTGTTCCGCGCTATTTTTTAAATCGTATTTCCAGGTTTAATTAAAGTTTTATTTTATGTTTTTTTTATTCAATTGTAAGGTAAAAATACAGATTAGGTACAAAACACCCTCCCCTCCCAATGTTAAGAATGGCTTTTTAAATAATAACGTTATTATTTCAGCACAGATCACTCTCTGCATGAGTACCGTACTTTCACCTAACAATTTAATAAACAAAACATGGTACGTATGCAGGGAAAGTACCGTGCTAAAATAATAACGTTATTTAGAAAGCCATTCTTAATATTGTAACTATTCTATACTTTCACCTAACAATTTCATAAACAAAAGATGGTACCTATGCAGAGAAGGTTCCGTGCTGAAATAATGCTATTAAAAAGCCATTCTTAACATGGGAAAGGGAGGGTGTTTTGTAACTATTTTATACTTTCATCTAACAATTTAATAAACAAAAGATAGTACTACCGTTATTTAGAAAGCTATTCTTAACATGGGGAGGGAGTTTTGCATCTATTCTATACTTTCACCTAACAGTTTAATAAACAAAAATAGATAGTACGTATGCATAGAAAATACCGTGCTGAAATAATGTTATTTAGAAAGACATTCTTAACATGGGGATGGTATTTTGTAACTATTCTGTCCTTTCACCTAACAATTTAAAAACAAAACATGGTACTTATGCAGAGAAGCTACCCTGCTGAAATAATGACGTTATTATTTAGAAAGCCATTCTTAACATGGGAATAGGGGTGTTTTGTAACTATTCTATACTTTCACCTAACAATTTAATAAACAAAAGTTAAACTTAAGCAGACAAGGAACAGTACTGAAGCATTAACATGATTTGGAAAGACATTCTTAACATGGGGAGGGAGGATGTTTTCTTACTATTCTGTACTTTCGGTGCTAATACAGAGAGTGATCCGCGCTATTTTTTAAATCGTATTTCCACGTTTAATTAATGTTTTATGATATGTTTTTTATTCAATTGTAAGGTTAAAGTACAGATTAGGTACAAACCCCCTCCCCTCCTCATGTTAAGGTTTTTTTTTTTTAAATAATAACGCTATTATTTCAGCACGGATCACTCTCTGCATGAATACCGATTAATTTTTTGTTCTTTGCTTTTTTTTTACCGTTCTTTGGGGTTTTTTTTTTAAGAAAACCTTTTTTAACAAAAATTGAAAGTGCACGTTTTTATCTTTTTTTTTTACAAAATTTTTTTTTATGAGAAAATATGAATGCTTTTAAAGAAATTGGGTACTCGTGCACTTATTGATCCGTGCTGAAATATTAAAGTTATTATTTAAAAAGCCATTCTTAACATTGGGAGAAGAGGGTATTTTGTACCTATTCTGTACTTTAACCTTACAATTAAATGAAAAAACGGTAAATTTTTAGATTAGGTTCACCTCAACAATTTTCTTTTAAATGACGACTTTTGAATGTTTTCGACTATGCTGAATACGGAAATCGCATTGAAATTTTGCAGAAATAAGTAGTTATCGAGATAATAAAAATTTGTATAATGCATTGTAATCTCTGGCAGCCATCTTTTTTTACACGCTTGCGTGCGTCATAAACAAATCTACGCGCGTAACAAAGATGGCCGCCAAATAATACAATGCATAAAACAACTATTTATATCTCGATAACTACCAATTTCTGCAAAATTTCAATGCGATTTCTGTATTCAGCATAGTCGGAAACCTTTAAAAGTCGTCATTTAAAAGAAAATTGTGTAGGTGGACCTAATCTTAAAAAAAAAATACCAAAAAAACATAAAACTTGAATTAAACTTGGAAATACGATTTAAAAAAATAGCGCGGATCAGTAAGTGCATTAGCACCCATTAATCGACTAACGTGACCTTACTGCCAAATAAGGTCGGCTACAATGTTGAACGCGCCGTTCACATTGTTTTGTTTTTTTTTCAAGTTAAATTAAACTTTCACAATATCTTTTTATTTTTTTTATAATTTCACAATATCTTTTTTTAATAATAAATTGTAGTTAAAAAAGCACAAAATAGTTACAAAACACCATCCCCTCTCTATGGTAAGAATGGCTGAAAAAATATTAGGTACTTATGTAGAGAGTGATCCGTGCTGAAATAATAACGTTATTATTTAAAAAGCCATTCTTAACATGGGGAGGGGAGGGTGTTTTGTATTTATTCTGTACTTTAACCTTACAATTAAATTTAAAAAAGACATATAATAAAAATGGATCAATGAGTTCATTAGCACCAGAAATTGTTAGGTGAAATACAGAAATGTTTCTACCAAGAAAACCGTTATTTTTATTTGCTATTCTTACCAAGGGGAGGGGATGGTGTTTTGTCACTATACTGTGCTTTCAACTAACAATTTATTAAAAAAACAAAAGGTAAATTTTCACATTAAGTCCACCTCCACAATTTTTAACATGGGTAGGTTGGGGGGTGTTTATTCTGAAAGCCGTTCTTAACATGGGGAGAATGGTGCTATTTATTCCAAAAGCCGTTTTTAAAAGACGAAAGACAGGTAAAAGGTTAAAACAAGTGGTTAGGCATGGGTGTTGTTTATTCCGAAAGCCATTCTTAATATAGGGAGGTTGGGAGTGTTTATTGAATTATAGTGCATAGTACAGATCTTTATATCTAGAAAACTAATTGCCTCTGCAAATTTTAAATGAGATTTTCTTAGTCAGCATAGTCGAAAATTGTGGAGGTGGACCTAATGTAAAAAAAATACCCTCCCCCCCAAAAAGATATTGTTAAATTTAAATTTAAGCGCGGTACTAAAAATAAAATTAGACAGAAAAATACACCTTTGGGTTTGTACTTGCACAAAGACTTGAAAAATTTGTCAACAAAAAACAAATATATAACAAGTAAATATTTTCAAAGGCAAGATAAGTTACTTTTCTACCTAATTGGATAATTTTTAGTGTTTTGATTGGGTGTGTACTACTGTACATATAGATTCGAAAAAGTTGTCAAAAAATAAATATATAACAAATATTATCAAAGGCAAGATATGTTACTTTATTACCAAAATGGATACTTTTTTTGTTTTTCTAATGTAAAATGTTTATTCGGCTAAAAAAACACAGCGTTTACTGCTATATTTTAAAATTACAAAGGGCGGCAGACTGTGTTAAACACATAAGGTTTGGGAAAATAAGTTAAAACTAAAAAACTATACAAAATACTGTTAAAAACCACCGAATACATGTCTGCCTATGTCACGGTAACATATATTGAGTGAGTTCCTGACAGTATTTTGTATAGTTTTTTTAGTTTTAACTCATTTTCCCAAACTTAACGTGTTCAACAGTCTGCCGCCATTTGTATTTTTCAAATATACAGATAAACTCTACATGTTTTCGAACCGATTAAACATTTTACACTAAATAAAACACTAAAATCTTATCCAGTTAGGTAGAAAAGAAACTCATCTTGCCTTTGATAACATTTATTTGTTATATTTATTTTTCAACAACTTTTTCGTTTTTGTGTTTAGTAATACAAACCCGTTTTATTTACTATAACGTTTAGTCCGCTCGAAAAACAGTGCTAATCAGTGTATTTGAAAAATACAAACGGTGACGGACACTGTTGATGATGTTAAGTTTGAGAAAATGATTTAAAACTAAAAAGCTATACAAAATACTATCAGAAACCCACCGAATATTTCAGCCTATGTCACAATAACATATAATCAGTAGGTGTCTGACCCTGTTTTGTATAGTTTTTAACTGATTTTCCCAGACTTAACTTATTCAACAGTCCGCGACCATTCGTGTTTTTTAAATACATAGATAAACACTGAGTTTTTGAGCCGATTACACATTTTACATTAAATAAAAAACACTAAAAAATTATCCAGTTAGATAGAAATGTAATTTACGTTACCTTTGCTTTCATTTATTCGTTTTTGGACAACTTTTTCGAATCTGTGTATAGTAACACCCCCCTTACCCAAATTTAATTAAAAACTCACATTTTTGAATACAATAAAAAAGAAAACTATTTAGCGTTTCAACGTTTTAGCAACTTTCGGCTTAATCCACTGAATGTTGGTCGAGCCCAAGCCATGATTGATGGTAACTCCCGAGGATTCGGATCCAATTCTGCAAGAGTACCATTTTTTTTTCATTTTCGCCTTTTTTTTTTACTTTTCTCTTTTTATTAGAATTGTCCATTGCACGAAATTACGCCACAGCAACGCGTGGCAGGGTACATCTAGTATATATATTTAAATGAGAAAGGTCACCAACAATTGGTATGTATTTTTTAACATTATTTTATTATTCCGTGTTTTGATTTTTCATTCAAAAAGGTATCATATTTAATAATGTTTTTAAACCATTTAAATAGTTTTTTTACGCGTTTCAGACACTCTGCAAAGCGTCCTCTTCAGAAAGTATTCGAAATGTAAAACATTTAAAATATATTCAAAATTTGTTCAGAATGTATAAAAGCATTTTTACAGACATGTAACTAAAATGGACTGCGAAAGTGCTTTGATACATTCTGACCACATTTTAAATATATTTTACATTTAAAAACATTATTACAGTGATCTACTTCTACTTACTAACACAAGAAAAAAAACAACTTCCTAACAAAGTTCAACCCCGCATTGAACATATCCCAATAACAATATACATAAATAGGCAAAACACAAAATACACTTACGCGCACGCATGGTTATGTCGATCTGCATCCTCATACACGAATCAAGACAAACACAATAAATCACATTCACGGGCATGCGCGTCCATATCCAATATAATGCCGTTTCCCTAAGCTAAACAAGCAATTAGAAACAAAATACACTACTCTGCCCACATAAAAAAATCCTTTTAGACGAAGACAACTTTAACCAATATGGGTGTGGTGTGGGTGCATACGTGGATGCGTGTGTGCGTGTATATGTGTGTGTATATGTATGGGTGTGTTGGTGAGTGCGCGTGTGTATGTATATGTGGGTGTGTGTATGTATGTATATATACTCCTGCATTTATATTTCTGTATATATGTTTATGTATATGTGTGTACGTGTGTACATATGCATGCGTACGTGTGTACATGCATGTGCATGTGTATGTGTATGTGCATATATGTATATATATGTGTGTATGTGTATGCATATGTTTGTATGTATATGTGTATGGGTGTATATATGTGTATATATAATCTATTTTCCATTTTGTTTGTATGTGTGTGTTTGTGTTTGGGTGACTGAATACATGTATGTATGTATGTATGTTTATATTGGAAATCGACCTGATACCTGTCTAGATATTCTGCCTCTTTCTCCATCTTACACGCATAGGAATGGACGCGCACACGCGGGCACACACACACTCAAGCACACAAACACATACATGTGAAATAAATTACAGATCTTGATCCACATTCACACACACACACACACACAACATACAACAATTGCCTTAACACACAAGCACACACTGACACACACATACACACACATCAAAATAAATTTTTAAAAAACCCTCCACCCACTAAATAAACTTAACTGATTGAACTTTCGCCGACTATTGGTGACAAAAAGTTTGAGATTGGCATTTCTCTGGAAAAGACAATCACTGTTGCCAGAGATAAAATATTTAAAAAAAAAAGATTGCCTAAAAAAAAAACTTTATATAAAAATATCTGAAGAGAGCCGAATAAGGCTTGAAACGCGTTATTAAAATATTTTAAAATATTAAAAAATGATAAAAATCAGAAAAACCTACAATTGTTGAGAAATTCACTCTTGAATATACATTTTTTCTGTCGTTGGAACTACAAAACCTCACTTTATACCAGCAAAAGTACCCGTCGTTGACTGGGTCCAAAAACAGCCTACAAAAAATGGACTCTGATTTATGAAAGTATGATAGGTTATTAAAAGGAAGGGGTGTAAAGAGATTGCTTCGAATTTGGGGGTATCAAAACCAAAGCAAAATATGATGAAAGTAAAAATAAAATAGATAAACCCCATAATTTATTATACCATACCTGTTCACACTGAAACACTTATCGCAATATTCTGTGGATCTTTATTAAAAAAAAAAAAACGTGTTAAACTTTGTGAAATATTTTCATTCCTATGTAGGTCTGGCGCGAATGAACACTCCATAATTTTAGTATACAATATTTCTTCAAACTGAAACATAATTATCAAAGTATACTTAGGCAAATAGATATGAAAAGTCTTTATTAAAGTTTGTGCCTATTTCCATTCTATGGAGGCCAGGCGCGAACGCAGACCCCACAAGTTTATTATACCATCCCTATTTAAGTTAAAACATACTTATCAAAGTATTCTTATGTACATCTATATCAAAAACACTTAAAAACGTTTTTTTGTTAAATTTTTAATTTTTTTATTTCCATACTTTGTGGACCAGGCGCGAATGCAGACCCAACAATTTTAATGAACCACCGTACTGGAGGATCAAACATAGCCATATCTGTGTCTCGATACATCTTATATCATTATATGTAATCAGTTTTCTAAAATAGTCAACTATATACGAGCCTATTCGTGACCAGACACACACACACGCACGCATACACACACACACACACACACAGACATACATTCAGCTTTATATTATAGATATATATAGTAATTTATAAAACATATATGGCGATTTATATTATAAATTACTAACTAGCTCTACCTACATATTGAGCACTTTTGAAGTAAATACTTAAAGTTTACGCATAAATTTATACTTTCACATATTAATTTTATGTGAGTAAATGAAGTAGTTAGCACGGAATGTTTTTTGCTTAATGATCTTTTTTGTAACTTTTCCGATTTTCGAATGGTCCTTTTTATGTTTCGATCGAATTTTTGTAAGAAAGAGTCGTTTTCGAAATTAAAACATGAACCAAAGGCTATTACGTTATGCATGCATGGTCGTTAGACTGTCGTTCGCCCTTTACATGGGGAATGCCATTTTTTAAATTTTCACCTTTTTGCACCGATTTCCCTTGGCTAAAACAAAAATGTAAACTTTGGCATGGGTTCGAATACCCTATATATTAAGTTTCATGTCCGTAGATTAAAAACTGACAGAGGAGTTTGGAAGGCAACATTTTTTAAACATTTTGCAAATAAATGCAATTCTACAGCCCATATATAACACTTTTTTTAAAAAATATTAATATCAATGCATAAAAATAAAATTTATAGGAGTATAGATAGATAGATAGATAGATAGATGAGGAAATACGAGATAATATCAAGGTTCATTTCGGTCTATATCTTACTTAAAGCAGGTTTGTCCTTATCAGTTGTTTTTTCTTTGGTGTGCTTTTTAAGATTTCAAAAATAAATATCTTGCTGCGAGTGGGGTTAAGAAGGTGCACTCTCCAAAGATGAAAGTGGAAATCAAATGCGAGATACAGGAGATAGTAAATTCACCAGTGATGCTTTGACGCGAACTGCCTCCAACATGAAACGTGCAATCAATACCGTTAAAGTCTCAATCGTTAACCATACTTTCCTCTCTTCAACTGACAAAGCGACAGGATTGCAGTAACGCGACTCGAAAACAACCAAAAACATTGACATCTGACAAAACAGTTACCAACCGAAAATGGATACGCTTTAACTGGAAAGAGCAAAGAACAATGGCCGATCATGATATGGTTTTCATATTTGTTTTTGTTTGATTGACTGCCTTGTGGATGGCTTTGTAAAAGCGAATGCTAATTGAGTAAACCTTGATAAAAAAAAAAATCCGTTTTTGAGTTCGGATATGTGAATAGTAGAGTAGTGCAAGGCCATTTCTGGCCTCGACCGTATTGTCTTGCTATCCTTTATTTTTTAATTCAATTTTCACCACAAACAAGGCACAGTACCACTTTGAAGTAGGGGGCTACTATCGGGGACATGTTGCAGGGAGATTGCGAAGGGAAACATTCATTTCGGACACGCCTCTGTCATATCAAAGAAGCTACGGTTGGTTTCATGCTTTACTGCTTGTGCGGTTATAATGGCATGAATTTAAGCTTAAAATGCAAAAGTCAAGTATCATGCTTCAGTTGTGCTTTAAACAGAACCGTTTATTTTGAACGCACCCCTGTCATATAAAAGAAGCTATTGTTTATTCTATATGCCGGGCCTTTCGGCTCGTATGGCAATAAAAATGGTCAAATGAACTTGTGATGTCAAGCTGTATATGGTGCTATTTTTTGTCAAAATTACCTGGTCTTTCTCTTTAACCAGACTAATTCGATTATCGATTACCGATTATCGATATTGATCGAAGACGTTCTGACACAAAACCTATCTAAGAACACTGCCAGGCACATGAAGCACATTCGTGTGAAACTTTATAAAAATCGTGTTCGCCGTTTTCGAGCCTGTAAGAAACGAACTCACAGATACAAATGCACGCAGAAATAGTTTGTGTTTGTTTTTTTTTTATTTTTCTTCATAATTTCTTGCTTGTTTGAAGTTGAAGGCGTGCGAAAATAATGCATTCAAAGAGTTGCTTTTTTTTTTAATTCTTTGTTCACTTTTTTTTCATCCACGTTGTATTTCATTAATATTTGATTATAATTATGGCATGGGGCAGTATATATACCTGCATTAGCTATGGGTTTGTTTTGGAAATGTTTTTTGCTTGTATTGTTTGTTTTATAGTTTCTGATGTGGTTTAAATTATTGAAATTTCTAGTTTCTTTAGTGTTGAAAATTGTTAAATTATTTGCATCACCGGGTAGAAAATGGCTACCAAAGAAGCAAAACTCGTAAAATTCTTTCCAGATAAATCTCGACTGTGACTTCTTTTTCTTTTTTTTTTCTTTCATCATTTCTCGCAGCATCTAGTCACCAGAAAAGTAAAGTCAGTATGCTGTTTAAATGCTGAGATTTTCGTATGATCAAACAGGAGGAGTTAACAGGAGTTATTTAAGGTTGCCATTTTGATGAAAAAATTATTTATACTGTAAGTTTTAATATCTTCAAATATTTATTTATATGTTTGGTTTAGTTGTTTTATTTTACGGCATATCAACCCTTTTCTACTCAAATCATTTTAATAAAAGTTTTTACACAGTGGAGCAATAAATTGTCACCCTAAAGAAAACAACACTACAGCTTTATTTTAAAACTTTTATTTAAAAAAATCTATTCAGGTAACTTGCCATCTATTCAATGTTACCGCCTCCAGCTTCAATCACCGCTTCGATACGGTTCCGGAAATAGGATCATGTCTTTTCTGCAAGCACCGCCGGGATTCTGATTAGTCATTATTTTTGGTTTATTGTATTCTGCAGTACAGCTGGTATACTTTTTCAAATTGTGTGATTACTAGATTTCATCCTACAAAATCAATATTTGATTTCGATTAACAATTCTCTTTTGTTTTTGTTTTGTATAATGAAGTATATTTATAAAAGTGCGTCATTGCTAGATTTCATCCGACAAAATCAATATTTGATTTTGCTTAGCCATTTTCTTTTTAAATGTATACTGAAGTACAACTGTTATATTTTTCAAAGTGTGCCATTGCTATATTTCATCATACATAATCTATGTTTGATTCTGATTATCCATTTTATTTTGTTGATTGTATAACACAGCTGGTATATTTTTCAACGTGTGTCATTGTTAGATTTATTCCTATAAAATTAACTAGGAATTATCTCTTGTTGAATGTATAATAAATTTCGACGTGTGTCATTGCTAGATTTCATCTTACAAAATCAATATTTGATTTTGAGTGACCATTTTCTTTTGGTTGCTTGTATGTATTTTTTTCATCCTACAAAAAGAATATTTTATTCTGATTAGCAATTTTCTTTGCTTGAATGTTCGTTCCGGTTTAGATTAATTAAATTTGATTAATTTTTGTGAAAGAACTACAGGGGGAGGGAAATACATTTTTCTGCTCGCATTGTGGAAATAAGTATAATAAACATACGACGTATATCTAGATTAAAAAAAGGCCCGTAAATCCAATCTTCAAGCAACGGATGAGAAGCCAGAAATTCAATTGACAAAATCCGCAATCGTAAATCCGATCTGAAAATCCTTGATCATAAATCTGATTGTTTACGAGCAGAGATCGATAGGTCAGAATTGATAATCGAATGCCAACATTTTAAAATCTAATCTAAAATATAAATACGAGGGGGTTTCCAAAAGTAATGCCTCCTATTTTTTATTACGCCTGAATGGATGTTATGATGACTGAACGTATGCATTCAGGGCATGAAAGCTTCATTTCTTTGTTGAAGATGACGGTGTGAGATTCTAAGAATTCAACCAATGCCATAGACGTGCGTCAGAAACATAGATGCGTAATTGAATCCCTATCAAAAGTACATTGAGAATGGTCGTGACTATGTAGAAAAATAAATTCTGGACCACAAAAGGTCGCTCGTTATAATGACACTACTACCTACTTCGTAGTTCTTCAACCTTTTTGAGTCAACAACCTTCGTATATTGCAAAACAAAAATGAAAATCACATGAACATAGAGATATTTTTAATAAGGCGTGAAGGTCACGACTTATCAAGAGTTAGCCAGTCGAGGATACTATTCAATGATAAAATTGTTTCGGAGATGGGTATATGTTCAGAAGACACAACTTTTATAACATGCATTAGGAGAAAAAAAAATGAACACATATCTAAGGAAATGGCAGAAAAACTAGAGGATGACCTCAAATCTGTAGTGGGATGGGGACGAGAATGGATGGTCACATTCAATGCTGCCAAGACTAAGCTTGTTTCCTTCAATAATTACAAGAAACCTTTTCTACCACCAATAGCAATGGTCAAGAAAACATTGCCTGAAAGTACTTCTTTTAAACGCCTCGGCCTAACGTTTGCAGGGACCATGAACTGGAATAGATATATTAGAGCATTGCAAAGGCTGCTGCAAAGAAGGTGGGCTCTCTCTACCGTGCTAGAAAATTACTTACGCCTGAAAGTAACATGTATCTTTACAAGGCCACCATTCGCCCATGTATGGAGTACTGTTGTCACATTTGAGCTGGTGCATCTGCTGCTTGCCTCTCACTTCTTGACAGGGTTCAAAAGAGAGTCGCCAACCTGATAGGACCCTAACTGCCATCTAAGCTTCAGCCTCTGCCCAATCGACAAATACTTTAATGGTGAATGCTCTGACGAACTGCAAGCACTTGTACCTTGTCTCTTGAGATTTCCATAAACAATTAAAACAAGAGAAAAGTCGTGATTTTCATTGAAAGAGATTAATCTGATAATCTTCGCCATGGAGGATTAACTTAAAAGTTGAAAAAAAAAAAAATGTTTCGAAATTTTTCATAGGTTGTAAACATGTATTTGGCTACATACTTTACTGGTGCATATGAATTTATTTAATTACTTGGATTTAACAGGTGCTCGTTTTAATGAGTTAATGAGGTCAAGTTTGACTGCGGAATTTCATTTACTGCTGAACGCTCCCCCCCCCAAGATGTTATAGGAAAAAGACTAACCCACATGCGGCGAGCGACAAATATTGAATATTTATCTTCCCGAAACCGACCAAATTAAATAGACAGGCGAGCTTCGTTGTTAACTGTGAGATATTACGATTTCTATGTGATATAAAAAGTTTTAAAAAGTTGTGAACCGACCGACCGCTTCTCTGAAAGAAGCCTTTTGTAGACACACAGAAAAAGCGAACACACATACATACATTTTCGCTTTTATATTTATAGATTTTAATTTTTTAATTACTGCAATATCTGGATTCAATAATTTCACTTATAAACGATAAAGAAATAAAACAGAAATAAAAAATTTAAATAAAAAAACAATCAAAAAGAAAAACACCTAAAATACAAATAAAGGTTCTTCGTTTCAATTCGCTGAAATAAAAACTAAACAAATAAAAAGATTAAAAAATAACACAAAGAAAACAGTTTGAAAGCGAAACTAAAAAAAACGAGAAAAATGAAGAAAAAAAACGAAATGTTATCCGTATTTATCGCAAAGCGTATGATGACTTGAGACAGGGATGGGTGGAGCGAGGGATAGTACGAATATCGTAGTTGTGACGGAATAAGTTCGTTGTGTTTTCGATAACGAAAATAAGGAAACACGTTATCGTACATTTATAAATATTGACCCGCCATCTCATCTATATATATAAAAGCAAAAATATGTGTGTGTGTTTGTATGTTTCGCAAAAACTTTCGACAGAGGCCACGGATTTTCACGAGATTGGTATCATTTTGTAAGCTCGACATTTTAGACGACAAATATAAAAAAATTGGCCAAAAACATTAATTCCTTCACTCTAAAATGACCAGTTTCTACAAGGAGGGGGTAGCAAAAAAAACCGTTCCCTCATGACAAGATAGCTTCTACGCATGCGCAAATGACGTCGGAACTTGAATTAGTTTAAATATTAAAAAAAAAACAACCTACTTTTGTCAACATCCTCTTAGCTCAGTTGAATAAAGCGCGGCGTTATGGTCTAAACGGTGTAAGTTCAAATCGTGATGTAAGATGTTTTTTTTTTCGATTTTTAAAGTTTTAATATTGAAACACGGGTTTTATACCATTTTTCATGTAAGCTGTTTTTTTTTTTGTTTTTATGTTTCAGATTTTTAAGAAACGTTAACATCGTTCGTTTTGCATCACGTTCGTTTCTTTTTATTTTTCCATCGCATTCGCACTTTCTGTTTTTGTTTTTGTTTTTCCGAGTTTAAGAAATGTTAACATCGTTCGTTTGCATTCCGTTCGTTTTTTGTTTGTTTTTTCAATTTTTTTCAAGAATGTTTAACATTGTTTTTTTTATATAATATTTAAACAGGTTTATTACTTCGCTTATTCTTTTGTTTTGATTACCCCCCCCCCTCCCGAGCACACACACCTCTAAACACACGGGAAACGCCGGATACCCCCGCTAGTTTAAAAAAAAAACGAAAAAAGATGTGTGGATTACATTTTGTGTTTTGTCACATAATTTTTATTCCTTTTCAGTTGATTTAAATGTAATCGTAAGCGGGGAGACTAATATTAAGTTTTCGAAATATTCGTTTAATATCGAGAATAGTTTCATTCTCGAATAGCAGAATGTCACGTATCAGCCAGTCAGAAATGCAAAAACATGCCTGAGGAGACCGTATTATTTTTTGTTTCAAGGAATGGAAGGTGAATGTTATGTCTACGAGTTTACGGATAAGTTACGCCAGTCGGGCTCTCAATATGAGTACCCTGTTTGTAAATGTACGCGGTGTGGGATGGGGACGGTGAGAGTACTTTATGAATACGGGGAAAATATGGAACTACTCCCTCTGTATCTGATGATGATGTCCCTACTAGGAGTTAATCTAGCGTTTTATTATAACTACTGTGTCTAAAATTGTGTTCTAAAGTTACATAAGATAGTGGCTAATAGTATAGACATAATAAATTTGTATGTGACATCTGTTGTGTTAAAACTTCAGCATTTAGGTTCAGAGGGGAACAACTGCAACGTTTTTATTATATATAGGGATAAAAATTCTGCATTAGCTAAAATATATTTATGCGTAATTTATGACTGGGCAGCGCCCAAAAAAGACGTACCAAAAAAGACGTAAAAGTGCTAAGATTTTATCCAAAATATGTTCCTTTCTGGAGAAATTTCAATTGTTTTTATTTTATTTTAATTTATTTTATTGCGGACTATTATCCTCATCTTTATTAGTTGTTGTTTCACGACGTTTCGGCCAACTACTCCTCTGACCTTCGTCAGGTGGTAATCGCGACGGGATAGGAACTCCGAATCTCCTAACTGCATTCTCAGCAATTACTGCTGTCCATAGTTGTTGTCATCTCGCCACGATTTGTCCAAATAAGCTTCTGGTCAGAGGAGTAGTTGGCCGAAACGTCGTTAAACAACAACTAATAAAGATGAGGATAATAGTCTGCAACAAATAAATTAAGAAATAATACTCATCTCAATAAAGAATTCCAATGAAAAAATATATATGTTTTTATTTTGTTTTCTCGTGGAACCATCTGTATATGGATATGGTTGCCTTCCTCTGTCTAATAAGACAATGCCATTCTGCATCGAGTCTGGTGCATTGTATGATCTGATGTGGCTGTACATTTCGAAGTTGGAATTGGCTCTCCGGTGCAGGACTGGATGGGTGATAAGGGAAACTGTGGTTTGCCAGGTTACCAAGGTGCCCCTCTCAGTGTTGCAGACAAAGTCTGACAGAAAAGCAAGCCAATATGGTCGGAGCAAGCGCAACTGCAGGAATTGCCGGAAATGTGTTGTAATGCTTCACTATCCGCCTACTGGGCTCCAAACCAATTCTCGCGAGATTCGATAAATAACGCGAAGAAAAATAAAAACGTGCGGTGTCTATTTCAATCTATTTTTTTTTTTAAATTTACGGCATAAATGCGTCTTCTACGGAGAGATCGCAACCTTCTGACTAATAAGACAATAACATTCTGAGTCTAGTATGGTGCATCTGATGTAGTTATACAGTTCAAACTTAATAAGAAAAAAGAATTAATTATCCTATGCGGGTCTGGGCGGGTAATATGTGCTTTTATATGGTTTCGACTAAAATTTCATCATTGCGTTAGTTACTTAAATTTTCTCTAGCGTTCTCCCTCAAGTCAGGATTGTACCCTAATCAATCATGTATCTAATAGTATAGATTCAGCACTCTCCTTAGATATTAATGCCCCAAAACATGTGTTTGGTTACTTTAATGTCCACCATAAAAATTGGCTTGGTTTCTAAGGTTACACAGATGCAGCTGGACGTTCTACTTATAGCTTCTCTATAGCCCTTGGATGTCTTCAAGTCCAATGTTAACAAATTCCTAATGAACCGCCCCCTTAAGTAAACACTTCAGCAAATCTCCTCACTAACGTAATGTACTTGCAATAACCCTTATTCCTGAGTGGCTTCCGGGCCTTGATAGGTTGTGATCACTGTGTAAAAAAAAACAACAAAAAAAACATTCTCTCACACAGACAGTTATGTTCCCAACCAATCTACCAGATCGTGAACCACAGCAGGTTTCACTTCTAGACCTATTTCTCACCAGAGTACCTGAGGATGGTGTGATTATTCTTATTTATTTTTATTCTAATAGTTTCTTCCATCGAACAGTTGGATTTTGAAATTCCCTTCCTGCTGCCTGCTTCCCTGACTGTACTGATATGACGAAGTTTAAATGCAACGTAAACAAATATCTTGTTAATCTTTCCTAGACATGGACCCAAATAGTAGCCCCTTACGTCCAAGTGGTGATATGCTTTGTAAGGGGTGAACATAAGTTTAAAAAAATATAAAAATAAAAAACAAATAAAAATAAGTGTGTGTGTGTGTGTGTGTGTGTGTGTGTGTGTGTGTGTGTGTGTGTGTGTGTGAAACGGTACTAGCCCTATTTGGGTTTAACCGGCTTCTTCCGAAGGAGGAAATTCCATGAGAATATAAAATTCGCAAACGGTCCCCTGTCGCATGTATACCCCCGTTAGAGGCGATGACAATGTTAGGGTCTTTCATCTCTTGCAGGGAGGTGTTGACAACCTCCTAATTACAGCACCTGGAATTCCCAAATTGGTCACCCATTTATTAACAACCAGGTTCAATGTTGCTTAACTTTCGTGATCTGGCGGGAACTGGTGTGTCAACGTTATAATTGTGATAAGGAGACCTAGGTTTGCCCAATTACCCCTCACCTCTCGGCGTTGCAGACAAAGTTCGACAGAAAAGCAAGCCAATACAGTCGGAGCCAGCGATGCTACAGGAGTGACCGGAAAAGGTGTTGCTATGCTTGCTTCACCGTTCGCCTATCGGGACTGCAAACCCGGATTCATTTGCATATATTTCAATAATATATGGTAATTATATTTATATTTTCATAGTTATTGAATTATCTCAATAAATTATTGATTTTTTTCTTCTTCTTCTTCTTCTTCTTCTTCATCATCATCATCATCATAATAATAATAATAATAATAAAAAAAAAAAAAAAAAAAAAAATGAATTTGAAGAGTGCATTGTTGATACTGGTCTCCGGTAGTTTTCTTGTCGGAATTCTTTCTAAAAAGGCATCAGATACCACGTGAAATTTGCTATCATCTTAAGTGTCGTTAACTAATCGACCAACGTCATCTCCCTTTTCAATAAAATAATTCAAGTGCTTGCTAAGTAAGGGGGGTATCACGTAGTAATTGGGTAGGTTAGCTAGTTTGATGAAGTAACTCCTAACAAATGTTACGGATATAAAAATTAATTGTATTATTTCGAATTTTCGGGCTACTGTTCTCATTTTGGATGTTCTTTTCAAAATGTTTCGGCTAATCTATCCTACAACCTTCTTTAGAATTTCGAACTGAACCCTTTATTTAGTCCACGTGTGTAACTTATTCTCGTTCCGTCTGCCATAGTAGGATAGATGTCTTAATAATCTGTATTTTTTTTATGTATCTTGTCGAAGTCGTGATTATTTCTGTAGAACTCGGGAATGTTTCTGTCGAATTTCGAACAACCATTTTTTTTTTTTGCACAGTGATCACCACTTATCAAGGCCCGGAAGCCACTCAGGGATAAGGGTTATTGCAAGTACATTACGTTAGTGTGGAGATTTGATGAAGTGTTTACTTAAGGGGGCGGTTCATTAGGAATTTGTTAACATTGGACTTGAAGACATCCGGAGGGAAGCAGGCAGACGGAACAGAGTTCCACAGGCGTGCAGTTCTAAGAGAGAAGCTTTGTTCATGGAATCCACGTTTTGATTAAGGCACAAATAAAGAGTGGGGGAAATGTTTCACAGTGGATTCAGCTAGACGAGTGTTTTTCGTGAAAGATTGGCGAGGGGGGACCAGAGATTGGAGTTCAGACGAGCACCTACCATGGAAATAACGGTAAAACAAGGATAGGCTCGCAACGTCTCTTCTGTGGGAGAGAGGTTGCAGGGTAGAGAAAAGGGCATCCCCCATTAAGCCACGAAGTCTATTTTGTACTCTGTCAAGGCAGGATAGGCTGTTTTTAGCAGCTCCTGCCCAGATATGGCAACAGTATTCCATCCTTGGACGTACTTGGCTTTTATACAGATAGAGAATTTCATCAGTAGTGAAATATCTTCTGGAGCGGTAGAAGGATCCCACCATCTTTCCAGCGACCTTGGCAACAGACTTGATGTACGTGTTCCATTTCAGATCAGGAGTAAAGGTCAAACCTAGAATCTTGTCAAAACACCGGGCCTCACCCAGACGAGAGCCATCCATCACAATTGATGCCTGGTGGGGATCAGAGCGCTGATGATGTAAGGATAGGAGTTTGGTTTTGGATGCATTAAAGGTAACCAGCCACGTCTTCCCCCACTGAACCACGCTCTCGAGATCAGAGGAGAGAGAATCTGAGAGAACTTTGTCATTTACAGCCTTTGATGTGTTGCCGTAGATGGTCGTGTCATCAGCATAGATGTCAACGAATGATTTAAGTATGTGTTTAGGGAGGTCATTGATGTAGATCAGGAAGAGAGTTTGGCCCAGGATTGACCACTGAGGGACTCCAGCATTTATATTGCAGGCCTCCGATTTTTGTCCATCTACCACTACTCTTATGATCCTATCGGAGAGAAATTCTTAATGATTAAGAACACATTTCCAGTTATACCGTAGCTGGAAATTTTGTGAAGTAGACCCTTATGCCATACCTTGTCGAAGGCCTTTGATATGTCAAGAGCAATTGCCCTAGAAATGAAGGCTTTGTCAAGAGATTCACTAATCCTGTGGGATATAACCGTCAGCACATCTGCGGTAGATCTTGCAGAGCGGAAGCCATATTATGTGTCACTAAGGTTATTCCTGCTGAGGTGGTTGACTATTTCTCTATTTAATATGGATTCCAGCAACTTACTCATAACACACAAGAGACTTATTGGTCTGTACTGAGAGAGAGATGACTTATCACCTGAGTTCTTAAATACAGGGCATACTGATGAGGTCTTCCAGGGAGTCGGAAAGCACTTCTCCTTAAGGCAGCGCTTAAATAGTTTCGTAAGAATTGGAGCAAGTTCTGGTTTAAGTTTTTTTAACACTATAATTGGGATGCCATCAGAGCCAGTTGCTTTACTGGAATCTAGGTTCTTGATTAGCTTGGCGACCTCATGCACGGATATTTGTATGTTACCTAGCTTTTTCTGTGTTATAGGAGGAAATATGGGGAGTTGATGGCCTTCGTCGCATAGGGTAGAATTAGCTGCAAAGTTCTTTGCAAATAGTTTGGCCTTATCTGACGCTGACAAGATAACCTCTGGTCCATTGATAATTGTTGGGATAGAACGCACACTTCTGTTCAGGATCCTATTTGTTATTTGCCAAAACTGGTGGGAACCAAGCCGCTGATCAGCTACCTTGGATTAAACAGACTGGGCATATAGCTCTCTTGCATTTTTTATTACTCTTTTGCAGTGGTTGCTGGCAGTCCTGAAAGCAGCTTTAGTCTCAGTGGATCTATTACGTTGGTAGATATGGAAAAACTGATTTCTGTGCGCGATAGCAGCAGCACATTCTGGGGAGAACCATGGCTGGCTGTTAGGTTTTTGTTGGAATTTTTTGGATGGTATGAATTGGTCTATGTCTACAATTAACCATTCGGTCAGATCTGATACTATAGAGGACACTTCGTTTTTAAACATGGAGTGCAGAGGTAAATCAGATATGAATGTACGGAAGATATCCCAGTCAGCCATAGAGTATCGGTATACAGTATGGTGGAGGGGTACGTCTGGGGGATTCTTACATTTCGTTTTTATCTTAACTGATTCGACGGAGTGGTCGGAGGATCCTAGAGGAGAATGAACAGAACATGAACATAGCTCAGGGGAAGTTGAGAGATATCCAAGTTTTAGTCCGGTGGGAAGCAGGCAGACGGAACAGAGTTCCACAGGCGTGCAGTTCTAAGAGAGAAGCTTTGTTCATGGAATCCACGTTTTGATTTAGGCACAGATAAAGAGTGGGGGAAATTTTTCACAGTGGATTCAGCTAGACGAGTGTTTTTCGTGAAAGATTGGCGAGGGGGGACCAGAGATTGGAGTTCAGACGAGCACCTACCATGGAAATAACGATAAAACAAGGATAGGCTCGCAACGTCTCTTCTGTGGGAGAGAAGTTGCAGGGTAGAGAAAAGGGCATCCCCTACTAAGCCACGAAGTCTAGTGAACTTTAGTTCACGTGGGTAACTTATTCCTGTTCCGTCACCCATAGCAGGATAGATATCTTAATAATCCGTAAGATTTTTTTTGTTTTGTATATTTTCGAACTCGAGAATGTTTCTGTTGAACTCGGGAATCTTTCTGTCGAATTCGCGAATCTTTCTGTCGAACTGGGGAATTGTTTTGTCGAACTCGGGAATCTTTCGGTTAAATTTCGAACAGAATATTTTATTTTGTCCACGTGACTTACTTACTCTCGTTCCGTTAGCTCTAGCAGGATACAAGTCTTAATAATTCGCATTTTTTTTCTCTTAGTATTGGTCCTGATAAAGATTTAACATCTCCAGAAAACTAATATCCTTTACAACATATAATCTTGTTTCTTAATTTTACGAATATTAACTTGAGTATCTTTCAAATATTTTCGGTTGATATTTTGTTCCATTTTTCTTTAGTACATTTGACATTTTACGTTCTTGGATTTCTTTCATGGGGATTTATAATTTCGGTACTTGTAGAGAATTTGGACCAGACGTAACTAATCTCAGTAGCTGTGCAGAATTTGAACCAGACGTAACTCGACTTTGCTCAGAACATGACGTCATACTCATGGGTTTGACTATAATCTGACGTAAGACGCTGATCAATGCGCGGCAAAGAAGCAGACGATATTTGAGGAAAGAAATCAGCCGGGAGCTTCTCGACAGTTATTTTTTTTTTAGTTCATGTAGAGGCAGAAATTTGGTAATTATTCTTTTGTTTCCATCTTAAACGATATATCGGAAAACTACTCGGTTGGGTTGGCGAAGTTTCTTCCACATCTGCTGTCTCTTCTCATCCCATTTTGATATCGTCTGATTCGAGCGTAGAACAGTCTACCTTATCCCAAGAGAATATCCCGGCTATCTTAGTTTAATTTAATTTTAAAAAATCGGATGTCTAGCTCCACCCTATATGAAAAAAATCTTTATAAAAAAAATAATTCTTTTAATAGTTTATTTTATATTCATTACAATAAAAAATGAAAAAAAAAGTGTATGAAAAACACATAAAAATGTGCTTTTTTTTTTAAAACCTTATTTAAAAAATATAAACAACGCCAAAAAATGTGTTTTTTATTAGTTTTGTTCAATTTTGTTTGACATTATGAAAAATGGTTAAAAAAATATACAACTTGTTTATTTTTTTTCGCTGAAAAAAATTTGGTTACAAGAATTAAATAAATTGTTACGGTAGGTCGTTGTTTCTTTTTTATTTTCGTTTTTTTTTTAAATATTTTAGTTTCTTTTCTGGTAATTTTACTATATTTAAATGTTTTCTTTAGTATTTTTTAATATTTTCCTTGGGTAGGATTATTACGCTTGATAATCGGTGACGATCGGCGATAGTCGGCGGTTGACGTCATTTTCCGAGCTAAGTCAATCGGCCAGTTAGTAACGTTTGATTCAAATTTTACATAAGTACCAAAATGTGTATCATCTGTTTTCACCGTGAGTGTTATTTTTACAACGTTTTGACCGATGTAACCTCCGACCTTCTTCGGGTGTATCTTTTCGAATTAGAGAATCTTTCTGCCGAACATGTGAATCTGCACAGAATTTCGAATGGAACTCATTATTTATTAGACGGGGATATGACTTGTAAAAGTCATATCCCCGTCTAATAAAAGTCTAGTAAAAGTCCTAACAAATTCCCAATTGTATTTTTGGGCGTTGCTCTTGAAACTACAATCTCGAGAAGACTGGAACATTACAACAGAATTTTATCAAGTACTCTATCCATTACGCCACGGGCCATCGAATAGGATATCGAAAATCTGAAATTTTTTAACACAAACACGACCTTTTATGAGGATTTAAAATTCGTATCAACTGTTTTCATTTTGAGTGTCCTCCTTACAAGGTTTTAACCGATAGAACCTCCGACCTTCTTCAGTTGTATCTTGTCGAACTCGGAAAGTTTTCTAGCGAACTCTGGAATCTGCACAGAATTTCGAATGTAACTGTTTTATTTATTTAATAGAGGTAGTTTGTTTATATTCCGTCAGCCATGACAAGTAGAAGTAATTCGTAATTGTATTCTAAATATTGCTCTGACTGAAGATTAACCTTTCAACACCCAGAAGACTACCACTAATAACTAACTAGCAGGGTGACGAGACGTTGTCCGGGATTGAATGATGATCAGCGAATGTTTCACACTCCCATATTTTTTATTGTCATCAAAATCGGTGAAATAGACCATTTTTCAATCAAATCGATTAATTGCCTGCTTTACTTTAAGACTCATCGCAGTGCATCGGGAGGAAGATTTATATGTCGCACCCGCAGTGACTTATTCCACGATACATTGTAATCTACATTGCACTGTAGAGAACCTACTGTGGACGTTATATAACTATTTATATATAAAATGGTTTGAATTAAAATTAATTGGCCTAACGTTCACAGGAAACATGAGTTGGAACAATTACATTGAAGGCATTGCCAGGGCCGCTGCAAGAAAGGTGGGCTCTCTCTAACGTGCTCGAAAACTACTAACACCCGAAAGTATCCTGTACCTCTATAAGGCCACCATTCGCCCATGTATAGAGTATTGCTGCCACATCTGGGCTGGTGCATCTGCTACTAGTCTCTCGCTCCTTGATAAGGTTCAAAAGAGAGTCGCAAACCTGATAGGCCCTGAACTGGCATCAAAGCTTCAGCCTCTGTCCCATCGACGAAATGTTGCATCCCTCTGCGTTTTCTACAAGTATTTTATTGGTGAATGCTCTGACGAACTGCAATCACTTGTGCCCCCACGACGTGAGCACCCTCGACAAACCCGACAGGCTGCTAAATCCCACCCCCACACTGTAGAGATCCCTAGATGTAAAATATCTTTTTACTCCAATAGTTTCTTCCCCAGAACCGCTAGACTGGAATTCCATTCCAGGTCCCTGCTTCGCCAACAGTACTGACGTGCAGAAGTTCAAGTGTAACGTGAACCGACATCTTGCTGCCCAAATCCCTACATAGTACCCCAGTAGTTGTTGCCCCTGATAGTATCCCCCTACACCAAAGTGGCAATTTGCCTTGTTTGGGGTGAAAATGTAATAAAAAAAATTAAAAAAATTTAAAAAAATGAAAAAGTCAAGTATCATAATCAATTTGTACTCTAAACAGAAATTTATTTCGAACACGCCCCTGTCATATAAAAGAACATACTGTTGATTTTATATACTTGGCCTTACAGCTTGTGCGGTGACTATGGTTTTAATTTAAGGTTAAAATGGGAAAAGTCAAGTACTATTGATTTTATGCATCGAGCCTTTCAGATTGTGTGGTAATAAAGCTACTTTAATGCACTTGTGATTCAGCATTACATAACCTGAAAAGGGTTGATTTGCCGTATAACGAAACAAACACATCTAAAAATTTTTAAAAAATCCGACGTTTATTGTGGCAGGAAAAAATAAGACCAGGCAACGTTAGATAACTCCAATACTCATTTATAATAAAACTTTTTATAAGTAATAAAATATCGATATCTTCTCAAATACTTCTTGGTCAAATTATGTTTTCCAATATACACTAGTGGAAAGTTCCGCATTCCTCAGATGGAATCCATCTGTGTGTGTGTGTGTGTGTGTTTGTGTCTGTGTGTGTCTGTGTGTGTGTGTGTGTGTGTGTGTGTGTGTGCTACTCATCGGATGTGTCGCTTCCCAAACCAAATTCTATTAATAAATATTTGTAAACAAATAATTGGAATTACTGAATTCGTTATTAAATAACCCGAAATGGTTGATGTGCCGTATAATGAAACTACCAAATTCAAAAGCAGAATGTAAAGAGAATTTTCGATGTTTATTCTGATACAGAAAAAATAAGACCCGGGTAACGTCACATAGCCATGCTAGTCTCAACAAAACTTATATAAGTAATGATATTTATCAGAAATATCCAATTATATTTGTTTTTGTCACTTTAATATAAAAAGGTAAACAACACATAAACAACAGACAAAATTTCTTCGTACAGAAATCGCGTCAGCGTCAGATGGGATCGAACCCACTCCGACCCGAGGCAAGACCTGCGGGCTAAGACGATGCAAGATAAACGCTTCACTGGTTGAGACGCCCCGCGGGCCAACAAATGATTGGATCGATCGGCGGCTGGCATGCTTGTTTTTGTCGCAAGCACCTGCACACGTACGACTACGGGTGCGTATGGGAAAAGATGCGAAAAGAAAAGATAGGCACAGATGAGGGTGAGGATGAGGATGAGGGAGTTGGCGAAGTTTTCACACACAGACAAAACAGGGTAATTATCCGAATTATTTTGTAAACAATTTTTACGCATACATTCTCAACAATGCGCACGCACGCACACACACACACACACACACACACACAGAAAATTTTCAGAAAATATAGATGAAATAAGTCATCTAAATTTTCTGAAAATAAAAATATAAAAAATACGCTTTTATTTTTGGATATTTTTCCTTTTTAAAAATGCATTTTGCTGGAATAATTTTTTTCCTAAATAGTACTTATTATGGCTATTTTTTGAATATTACTTATTATGGCTATATTTTGAATATTACTTATTATGGCTATTTTCTAAATATTACTTATTATGGCTCATTTCTAAATATTACTTATTATGGCTATTTTCTAAATATTACTTATTATGGCTATTTTCTAAATATTACTTATTATGGCTATTTTCTAAATATTACTTATTATGGCTATTTTTTTAATATTACTTATTATGGCTATTTTTTGAATATTACTTATTATGGCTATTTTCTAAATATTACTTATTATGGCTATTTTCTAAATATTACTTATTATGGCTATTTTTTTAATATTACTTATTATGGCTATTTTTTGAATATTACTTATTATGGCTATTTTTTGAATATTACTTATTATGGCTATTTTCTAAATATTACTTATTATGGCTCATTTCTAAATATTACTTATTATGGCTATTTTCTAAATATTACTTATTATGGCTATTTTCTAAATATTACTTATTATGGCTATTTTCTAAATATTACTTATTATGGCTACTTCCAAAATATTACTTATTATGGCTCTTTTTTAAATATTACTTATTAGGGCTATTTTCTAAATATTACTTATTATGGCTATTTTTTAAATATTACTTATTATGGCTCTTTTTTAAATATTACTTATTAGGGCTATTTTCTAAATATTACTTATTATGGCTATTTTCTAAATATTACTTATTATGGCTATTTTCTAAATATTACTTATTATGGCTCTTTTTTAAATATTACTTATTAGGGCTATTTTCTAAATATTACTTATTATGGCTATTTTCTAAATATTACTTATGGCTCTTTTCTAAATATTACTTATTATGGCTTTTTTCTAAATAGTACTTATTATGGCTATTTTCTAAATATTACTTATTATGGCTATTTTCTAAATATTACTTATTATGGCTATTTTCTAAATATTACTTATTATGGCTCTTTTCTAAATATTACTTATTATGGCTATTTTCTAAATAATACTTATGGCTCTTTTCTAAATATTACTTATTAGGGCTATTTTCTAAATATTACTTATTATGGTTATTTTCTAAATATTACTTATTATGGCTATTTTCTAAATATTACTTATTATGGTTATTTTCTAAATATTACTTATGGCTCTTTTCTAAATATTACTTATTATGGCTATTTTCTAAATATTACTTATTATGGCTCTTTTCTAAATATTACTTATTATGGCTATTTTCTAAATATTACTTATGGATCTTTTCTAAATATTACTTATTATGGCTATTTTCTAAATATTACTTATTATGGCTATTTTCTAAATATTACTTATTATGGCTATTTTCTAAATATTACTTATGGCTATTTTCTAAATATTACTTATTATGGCTATTTTCTAAATATTACTTATTATGGCTATTTTCTAAATATTACTTATTATGGCTATTTTCTAAATATTACTTATTATGGCTATTTTCTAAATATTACTTATTATGGCTATTTTCTAAATATTACTTATTATGGCTATTTTCTAAATAATACTTATGGCTATTTTCTAAATATTACTTATTACGGTTATTTTCTAAATATTACTTATTACGGCTATTTTCTAAATATTACTTATTATGGCTATTTTCTAAATATTAATTATTATGGCTCTTTTCTAAATATTACTTATTATGGCTATTTTCTAAATATTACTTATTATGGCTCTTTTCTAAATTTTACTTATTATGGCTATTTTCTAAATATTACTTATTATGGCTATTTTCTAAATATTACTTATTATGGCTATTTTCTAAATATTACTTATTATGCCTCTTTTCTAAATATTACTTATTATGGCTATTGTCTAAATATTACTTATTATGGCTATTTTCTAAATATTACTTATTATGGTTATTTTCTAAATATTTCTTATTATGGCTATTTTCTTAAATATTACTTATTATGGCTATTTTCTAAATATTACTTATTATGGCTATTTTCTAAATATTACTTATTATGGCTCTTTTCTAAATATTACTTATTATGGCTATTTTCTAAATATTACTTATTATGGCTATTTTCTAAATATTACTTATTATGGCTCTTTTCTAAATATTACTTATTATGGCTATTTTTGAATATTACTTATTATGGCTATTTTTTTAATATTACTTATTATGGCTATTTTTTGAATATTACTTATTATGGCTCATTTCTAAATATTACTTATTATGGCTATTTTCTAAATATTACTTATTATGGCTCTTTTCTAAATATTACTTATTATGGCTATTTTTGAATATTACTTATTATGGCTATTTTTTTAATATTACTTATTATGGCTATTTTTTGAATATTACTTATTATGGCTCATTTCTAAATATTACTTATTATGGCTATTTTCTAAATATTACTTATTATGGCTCTTTTCTAAATATTACTTATTATGGCTATTTTCTAAATATTACTTATGGCTCTTTTCTAAATATTACTTATTAGGGCTATTTTCTAAATATTACTTATTATGGTTATTTTCTAAATATTACTTATTATGGCTATTTTCTAAATATTACTTATTATGGTTATTTTCTAAATATTACTTATGGCTCTTTTCTAAATATTACTTATTATGGCTATTTTCTAAATATTACTTATTATGGCTCTTTTCTAAATATTACTTATTATGGCTATTTTCTAAATATTACTTATGGATCTTTTCTAAATATTACTTATTATGGCTATTTTCTAAATATTACTTATTATGGCTATTTTCTAAATATTACTTATTATGGCTATTTTCTAAATATTACTTATTATGGCTATTTTCTAAATATTACTTATTATGGCTATTTTCTAAATATTACTTATTATGGCTATTTTCTAAATATTACTTATTATGGCTATTTTCTAAATATTACTTATTATGGCTATTTTCTAAATATTACTTATTATGGCTATTTTCTAAATATTACTTATTATGGCTATTTTCTAAATATTACTTATGGCTATTTTCTAAATATTACTTATTACGGTTATTTTCTAAATATTACTTATTACGGCTATTTTCTAAATATTACTTATTATGGCTATTTTCTAAATATTAATTATTATGGCTCTTTTCTAAATATTACTTATTATGGCTATTTTCTAAATATTACTTATTATGGCTCTTTTCTAAATTTTACTTATTATGGCTATTTTCTAAATATTACTTATTATGGCTATTTTCTAAATATTACTTATTATGGCTATTTTCTAAATATTACTTATTATGGCTATTTTCTAAATATTACTTATTATGCCTCTTTTCTAAATATTACTTATTATGGCTATTGTCTAAATATTACTTATTATGGCTATTTTCTAAATATTACTTATTATGGTTATTTTCTAAATATTTCTTATTATGGCTATTTTCTTAAATATTACTTATTATGGCTATTTTCTAAATATTACTTATTATGGCTATTTTCTAAATATTACTTATTATGGCTCTTTTCTAAATATTAATTATTATGGCTCTTTTCTAAATATTACTTATTATGGCTATTTTTGAATATTACTTATTATGGCTATTTTTTTAATATTACTTATTATGGCTATTTTTTGAATATTACTTATTATGGCTATTTTTTGAATATTACTTATTATGGCTATTTTCTAAATATTACTTATTATGGCTCATTTCTAAATATTACTTATTATGGCTATTTTCTAAATATTACTTATTATGGCCATTTTCTAAATATTACTTATTATGGCTATTTTCTAAATATTACTTATTATGGCTATTTTTTTAATATTACTTATTATGGCTATTTTTTGAATATTACTTATTATGGCTATTTTCTAAATATTACTTATTATGGCTATTTTCTAAATATTACTTATTATGGCTATTTTTTTAATATTACTTATTATGGCTATTTTTTGAATATTACTTATTATGGCTATTTTTTGAATATTACTTATTATGGCTATTTTCTAAATATTACTTATTATGGCTCATTTCTAAATATTACTTATTATGGCTATTTTCTAAATATTACTTATTATGGCTATTTTCTAAATATTACTTATTATGGCTATTTTCTAAATATTACTTATTATGGCTACTTCCAAAATATTACTTATTATGGCTCTTTTTTAAATATTACTTATTAGGGCTATTTTCTAAATATTACTTATTATGGCTATTTTTTAAATATTACTTATTATGGCTCTTTTTTAAATATTACTTATTAGGGCTATTTTCTAAATATTACTTATTATGGCTATTTTCTAAATATTACTTATTATGGCTATTTTCTAAATATTACTTATTATGGCTCTTTTTTAAATATTACTTATTAGGGCTATTTTCTAAATATTACTTATTATGGCTATTTTCTAAATATTACTTATGGCTCTTTTCTAAATATTACTTATTATGGCTTTTTTCTAAATAGTACTTATTATGGCTATTTTCTAAATATTACTTATTATGGCTATTTTCTAAATATTACTTATTATGGCTATTTTCTAAATATTACTTATTATGGCTCTTTTCTAAATATTACTTATTATGGCTATTTTCTAAATATTACTTATGGCTCTTTTCTAAATATTACTTATTAGGGCTATTTTCTAAATATTACTTATTATGGTTATTTTCTAAATATTACTTATTATGGCTATTTTCTAAATATTACTTATTATGGTTATTTTCTAAATATTACTTATGGCTCTTTTCTAAATATTACTTATTATGGCTATTTTCTAAATATTACTTATTATGGCTCTTTTCTAAATATTACTTATTATGGCTATTTTCTAAATATTACTTATGGATCTTTTCTAAATATTACTTATTATGGCTATTTTCTAAATATTACTTATTATGGCTATTTTCTAAATATTACTTATTATGGCTATTTTCTAAATATTACTTATTATGGCTATTTTCTAAATATTACTTATTATGGCTATTTTCTAAATATTACTTATTATGGCTATTTTCTAAATATTACTTATTATGGCTATTTTCTAAATATTACTTATTATGGCTATTTTCTAAATATTACTTATTATGGCTATTTTCTAAATATTACTTATTATGGCTATTTTCTAAATATTACTTATGGCTATTTTCTAAATATTACTTATTACGGTTATTTTCTAAATATTACTTATTACGGCTATTTTCTAAATATTACTTATTATGGCTATTTTCTAAATATTAATTATTATGGCTCTTTTCTAAATATTACTTATTATGGCTATTTTCTAAATATTACTTATTATGGCTCTTTTCTAAATTTTACTTATTATGGCTATTTTCTAAATATTACTTATTATGGCTATTTTCTAAATATTACTTATTATGGCTATTTTCTAAATATTACTTATTATGCCTCTTTTCTAAATATTACTTATTATGGCTATTGTCTAAATATTACTTATTATGGCTATTTTCTAAATATTACTTATTATGGTTATTTTCTAAATATTTCTTATTATGGCTATTTTCTTAAATATTACTTATTATGGCTATTTTCTAAATATTACTTATTATGGCTATTTTCTAAATATTACTTATTATGGCTCTTTTCTAAATATTACTTATTATGGCTATTTTCTTAATATTACTTATTATGGCTATTTTCTAAATATTACTTATTATGGCTATGTTCTTGATATTACTTATTATGGCTATTTTCTAAATATTACTTATTATGGCTCTTTTCTAAATATTACTTATTATGGCTATTTTCTAAATATTGCTTATTATGGCTATTTTCTAAATATTACTTATTATGGCTATTTTCTAAATATTACTTATTATGGCTATTTTCTAAATATTACTTATGATGGCTATTTTCTAAATATTACTTATTATGGCGCTTTCTAAATATTACTTATTAGGGCTATTTTCTAAATATTACTTATTATGGCTATTTTCTTAATATTACTTATTGTGGCTATTTTCTAAATATTACTTATTATGGCTATTTTCTAAATATTACTTATGGCTATTTTCTAAATATTACTTATTATGGCTATTTTCTAAATATTACATATTATGGCTATGTTCTAAATATTACTTGTTATGGCTATTTTCTAAATATTACTTATTATGGCTATTTTCTAAATATTACTAATTATGGCTATTTTCTAAATATTACTTATTATGGCTATTTTCTAAATATTACTTACTATGGCTATTTTCTAAATATTACTTATTATGGCTCTTTTCTAAATATTACTTATTATGGCTAGTTTCTAAATATTACTTATTATGGCTATTTTCTAAATAATACTTATGGCTCTTTTCTAAATATTACTTATGGATATTTTCTTTAAATCAATATATATAATTATATATTTTATATTATATATATATAAATCTTTTTTACTATAATAATTAAATACTTACAGACACTATTGTTTCATCCTTTCGGGAATCTATAGTGCAGCGTGTCACTATTTACACCAGTCGAACGATTCGAACTCGACAACACGAGACATCTCTGGCTCGATGAGCAAAGACCGTATCCATTCGGTTATCATTAACCGCATGAAATAACGTTGAATTTAAACATTTTAATTTTAAATGTTCGTTATGTCTTTACGATCTATGCAGAGGAGCTAAATTGACCGACTGCAATTCAACTGAAAGTGCTAAACGATAAGAAATGAATTTCTTAAAGGTGTTGTCATATAATTATTTTTTTACAATAATAATTAAAGTGTTTCATCCTTTCGGGAATCTTCAGTATAGGGTGTCACGATTAACACCAGTCGAACGATTCGAACCCGGCAACACGAGACATGTATATATATATATATATATATATATATATATGTATATATATATATATATATATAGTAGAAATGGTAATTAAAAAATATATAGTATATACCTATATATATATATATATATATATATATATATATATATATATATATATATATGACGAAACTACGGGTTAAAACGGAAAACTATCTTCACATAACACAAAAAGATGGCGGAAGTGAGAAAGCATGGCTTTGGAAGTCTTTTTACCTGAATACGATTTTCAGCATGTTAAAAATATACCTTTTGTTGTAAAAATCTAATAGAAAACTATCTGAAGAAGGTGGCGGGGACAGGATATTTTTATGGACACACAAATTGTAAAATTGCCTTCCCACTAGTGAAACAGCTGTAATGGAAAAGAAATCCAGGAAATAAACGATGGTTATAAAAAAAGAAAACGCGAGTCTTTGAATTTTCAACAAAATTTTGCACTATATATATATATATATATATATATATATATATATATATATATATATATATATATACGTTCTGATCCTCATCTGGCATATATTGAAATGGATGGCTCTCGTCTTGGGGAGGCGTCATGTTTTGACAAGCTTCTGGGCTTGACTTTTACTCCTGATCTTAAATGGAACACATACATTAAATCCGTTGCCAAGGCCTCTGGAAAAATGGTGGGATCCTTCTATCGATCCAGTAGATATCTCACTGCTGATGCAATTCTCTATCTATGTAAGAGCCAAGGATGTCCAAGGATGGAATACTGTTGCCACATCTAGGAAGGAGCTGCTAGAAAGGACTTATTCTCCCTTGATAGTTCAAAATAGACTTCGTAGTCTCGTAGGGAATGTCCTTTTCTGTTCCCTGCAACCTCTTTCTCACAGAAGAGATTTTGCGAGTTTGTCTATGCTTTAACGATATTTTCAAAGCAAGTGCTCGGCTGAGCTCCATTCCAAACTTTCAGAAGAAAAACCTTTCTAGCAGAAAACACTATCACTAATTTCTCCCACTCTTTGTCTGTGCCTAAACCTAAACGTAGATTCCATGAACAAAGCTTCTTTCTCAGAACTGCACGCCTGTGGAATTGTCTTCCGTTTTCCAGCTGACTACAATATGGTTGTCTTCAAGTCTAACATAAACAAGTTTTTGATGAGCCGTTCCATATAAGTTAACAAATTTACCGAATCTCCATTACTAACTGTTACTATATTGTCCAATTTCTACTGAAGACTCTTTAACCCTTATCCTCGAGTGGCCTCTTGGCCTTGATAAGTGGTGATGCCTATGTAAAAAAAAATATAGTACAAAACTGTTGAGTTCAAAGACTTACATTTTTTCTTTTATTTCAACACAATTTCGTACTATATATGCTTTGCACCTATAAAATAGTTACATTGAGCGTAACTCGAAATTAACGCTGATTCAGTTTTTATACAAACAGTCTCAACCAGTTAAACGAAAACGGTATACATTGAAATGAACAATATTTCCAAAATAAACATTTATAATATATATATATATTGCTTTAAAGAAAATAGCCGGCAAAACCCAAGGAGCCCCTTTCGCAAACAAACTCATCAGGAGTTAATCGTTTACCAACGCAAAATAAATAAATAAATAAATAAATAAATAAATATCACGTAAGAGCAGAGACGCAATAAAGTATGCGTATAAATTTTATCGAAAGGGGAAAGAAAAGAAAGACAGGTGAAAATACGAATAAAATAAAATATTTACAATTATGTAAAATATACATACAAGTATGGAAAATGGAAGAGTTAAAATATATTCCCAAATAAATATAACGAATTCTTTCTGTCGACAAAGAGAGGGCCTACGTGAGAATATGGAGACTGACTCCAAAATCCGCAAGTG
>NC_136526.1:69198609-69223609 GCF_053919585.1 Euprymna scolopes
TACGCAAAAGAGAGTAGAGCTTATTATAAGAGAAAGAAAATTTAAACTTTACAATCAAAATTTATTGTTCGACTGAATACTACAAAAAGCAATTTACAAAGTCCTTATCCCGCGGAGTTTCAAAGACTGCTATTTTTATAATTCTTCTCATCAGAGGACATAAAGAAATCAGCAAATTATATTTGTAGTAATGCTAGAATATAATTTGGTGATTTCTACCTGTCATCTGAGGAGAAGAACAGCAAGAATAAACACTCTTAAAAACTAGGAGGAATGTAAACAAAAATCGAAAACAATAATTGATTTAGTTCTTAGAGTGTGGGGGTACGAGTTTCATACATAACTTTAACGTAAAATGATGCCCCATTTCAGGGTCAGTTTAGGACAGTTAACTAAAAATGTTTACCAATAAACTAAAGTCTGATCGGCAAGGTCGTAAAACTACGTGCAATCGTGTTAAAACGTAGATGCGTTTCTTTCAAAATAGAACACACAAAGTCTACCGCCAGTAGTAAAATAATTGTTTGGTTAACTGTTCTAAAAATCTAGTATGATCCGGAAGTTGAGGATCAATTTAAGTTGAATTGATAGGCGAAACACGTCCCCACTCCACATTCTTAAATAATTGCTTTTTCTTTTTGCCAAGTTTTTCAGGGCGTTCACTCGTAATCGTTTAAAAAAAGTAGAATCTCAATTTTGGTGATGTTGGTGGGGGAAGACTGCTGATATTACTGAGCCTGTCAATTTACAATGATATCACATGAATAAATAAATTAGTATAAAAAAAAACCGACGGTCTGACTAACAAGTTCGAAAACCACACGTAATCGCGTAAAAATATAGTTCCGTTCACTTAAAAAAAAAAAAAAGGAAAGAAAGAAAGAAAAAAGAACAGAGAAAAACAAGAAAGCACAAAATAACCGCCAGAAGTAAAATAATTGGTTGGTTAAACTGTCTTAAATATGTTGTATGACCCGAAATAGAGGGTTAATTTTAGTTGAATTTATCTGTTAAACTGGTCCCTACTCTAAATTTTTAAATAATTGCGTAATCGTCTAAAACAGTAGAATCTAATGGCACCTAAATATTTTATTTTTTTACTTTTGAAATCACGAATCTATAATAATACATACGGAATCGGGAAGAATTAAAATAACATATTTAAGCGTATTTTACGCCCGGGCCAAGACCCTCCCCCGTTAGTATTATGCATTCGTCCAGTAATACCATGCGATTAAGTGTTCAACGAGGTATGTAAATATTTACATTTAAAAAAAATATAAACTGTTAACATTGTAGATTACACTCCTCAGCTAAATCACCCCGCATGCAAAATGAGATTCTACGTTTTTAGGCGATTACGAGTAAACACTGCAAAACTTAGAGAAAAGTAAACAAAGAAAAAAAAAAACGAAAACAACAATTGATTAAGATCTTAGAGTGGGGGGGGCGAATTTTATGCATAGCTAACGTAAAATGACACCCCAGTTCAAGGTCATTCTAACATTTTAGGACAGTTATCTAAAATTTGTAATAGATGAACTCGTGTTTTCTTAGCCTGTAAAATGGCGGCAGATATATATATATATATATATATATATATATATATTGTTTAATCACATCAATTACTATACAAATATATAAATTTATGCGTAAATTTTCAGTATTTACTTCAACAGTGCTCGATACATAGTAGAGCTAGCTAGTAAGTTATAAAAATATATATAGCAACTATATATATATATATATATATATATATATATATATATATATATATATAATTTATGACGTGAAATAGTTAAATGTCAAATCAAACGATTTTTTATTATTCTATGTTTGTTTGACTGGACTCATTATACATGGTGACCAAAAAAAAAAAAAAAAAAAAAAAAAACGGGCCCCAACTCTAATTATTCCGTTTCTTAGTGTTTTGTCCGAATGAAATGAAACTTTGGTCATAACTAGTTTATTATATTAAAAACATCATATCAAAACACTAGGGTTTTTGCCCTTTTTTTCTCCGTTCTACAGCATATGTTCTAGATGGCCTCCATTTAGACTTTATTTTTGTTTTTTGGGTCACCCTGTATAAGCAAAGAAAATTTCTCCTGGAAAATGCCAACTTCGGACTGTTACTTTGTGATATGGATTACTCAAAATACAATTTGGATCATTTTTACCACACTGCTATCAAAGACATTCACTTCGGATTTTACTATGCAATTTGGATGTGAATTTTTATCTCCTTTTCATTAACTTCCCTTACTCTATGACATTAAAATACTTAAACAATTTTTAATCGTGATTTTCCATGTATCACTGACTTTAGCAAATAAGGTGTCAACCATTATAATTATTTGCTTATATTTTCTCCTCTGAAGAGATGGTATAGGATAAGGAGTTATAATATTTCAAATGTAATCAAATCAAATTAAATTTCTAATTAGTTGATATTTTACGTCCTTTAATTGGAAAGATGTATCGGCCAAGTAGTGTTTCCCAAATGAGAGGTGAAAAATTAGGCCTGAATAATTCTGGAAGAGGTAAAAACGATTTCAATGACTTAAAAACATTATTACAATGATCCAAACATAATTCTCAATGAAAAACCAAGACACGGAATAATAAAATAATGTTAAAAAATACACATTGTTGGTGACTACTCCCTTATTTAAATATACATCTTTCTTTCGTTGGAATTTCTTAACCCATTATATATATATATATATATATATATATATATATATATATATATATATATATATATATATATATTGAGTAAGATGATTGATAATTTTTAATTAAAATGAAAAATTAAAAATCAGTTTCACAAGGACAAACAAAATCAACAAATTGTACGATCGTTTCGGAAACGATGTTTTTATTGAGACAGACAATAAGTCTTGGACAATAATTTTATCATTTGATTTTAGTAAGGCAGATATATCTTTTAATCGTCCGCCTTTAAAGCTCGTAAGTTTCACCGTCAATGCCTTAATTTAACTAATTAACTAACTTACAAAAAAATGCTAGTTTTATTTTTGGTGCCTTTAAGCCCCCACCCACTATTTTTGCTGATGAAGAGACTTTGTTTTATGAAATCAAATGATAAAATTGTTATCCAAGACTTATTGTCTGTCTCAATAAAAACATCGTTTCCGAAACGATCGTACAATTTATTGATTTTGTTTGTTTGTCCTTGTGAAACTGATTTTTAATTTTTAATTTTAATTATAAATTATCAATCATTTTACTCAATATTAAAATAGCTCTAGAGTATCTATGCCTATCGAGCTTATTATATATCTGCATTACAACGAGCACGGTTTTCTTTTAATTGTTTTAATGCATTTAATAATGCATTAACATAAACTCTGCTCCTTAGACTGTTGTTCTAATCCCCCTAATATATATATATATATATATATATATATATATATATATATATTGTAATCATCGTTGTATCACGACTCATCAGTGCTGCTAGACTAGCATCTCTCCTAAGCCAAGGATTGAACCTAGAACCGCCGTGTTGACAGTCGGCAGTTCTCCCACTCGACCACAGAAGGGACGCCCGCAAATAACTCGTCGGAATGTCTATTTAAATAGACACCCGCCACCACTTTTACAGTGCTCAAACCGCCTGTTTTAAACAAACAAACAAACAAACAAACAAACAACGGGCTTCGCATTTTTCAGCCAATTAAGTACCGATGAGCTCTATCCAAAGAGGGGGCTTAAAATATATTTGTAGTCAATAAAAATAAATAATTATATATATATATATATATATATATATATATATATATATATATATATATATTAATTTTCTTATAAATTTTAAATCCAGACCTTTTATTTCAATTTTTCAGATTCATCTGCCTTACTTGTAATGCTAGGTTTATTTATGGTGTCTTTTAAATTCAATAAAAACCCTCCAAAATTTGTTGATGAGGAGACCTTGCTTACCAAAAAACTATATATAATTATTCTACATAACTTGATGTATACCACAATAAAAAGCATTGTTTTCCGAAACGATCGTACAGATAATTGATTTTGTTGTTGTTCCTTCTTATGAAACGGATTTTTAATTTAATTAAAATTTGATTTTTAAATTTTAAATTGTAAATCACATTACTTAATATATATATATATATATATATATATATATATATATATATATATATATATATATATATATATATATATTTAGTGTTCAACCCAAGTAGACAGAGGATGTTCCCGGTTTATAATTAGCGCAAATCTCTGTCGGAGGTGGAGGAAGAAACAAGTAACGGTCACGATCAGTTTTCAAAACTTTAAACCACTAACCCTAAGTCCGATCGGCAACGTTCTTAAACCACGCGTAATTGTGTTGAGAAGTAGATTCGTTTCTGAGAAAAAAAAATAAAGAAAAAGAGCACACAGCGTTTACCGCGAATAGTAAAATAATTGTTTGGTTAACTGCCCTAAAAATCTAGTATTGACCTGAAGTTGATGATTAATTTGAGTTGAACTGATGTGCGATGCATGTTCCCACTCAACATTCTTAAATAACTGCTTTTTCTTTTTCTTTTTGTCAAGATTTTTCGGGCGTTCACACGTAATCGTCTAAAAAAACGTAAATCTCAATGGGGAAGGGGAGGGAAGAGGTAGGGGTGCTGATATGGCTGAGCGTGTCAATTTATAATGATATCACAAAAATAAACACATTTGTATCACAAACCCTAGATTTCACTAACAAGTTCGTAAAACCACAGGTAACGGTGTAAAATATAATTGTTTGGTTAAACTGCCTTAAATATGGAGGGTGGCCCAAGATCAAAGTGTAGTATCTGTTCCGGCAGATACTGCAAGCTATGACTAGCTAGGACTAGCTATGACTAGCAAAGACCAGATGTGGGGGCAACCCCACATGCCTGACCTTTAACCAGCTCCCATTTCCCACCTCTCGGGAGCTGGTCCCCTTTTTCCCTTCCCCCTCCCTTCACACCTCACATTAAAAATTGGCCTTGTGCCTAATTTGCTCGGTGGGGGAGCAAATAAATACCATCTGTTCCGGCAGATACTGCAAGCTATGACTAGCTATGACTAGCTATGACTAGCAAAGACCAGATGTGGGGGCAACCCTACATGCCTGACCTTTAACCAGCTCCCATTTCCCACCTCTCGGGAGCTGGTCCCCTTTTTCCCTTCCCCCTCCCTTCACTCCTCACATTAAAAATTGGCCTTGTGCCTAATTTGCTCGGTGGGGGAGCAAATAAATACCATCTGTTCCGGCAGATACTGCAAGCTATGACTAGCTATGACTAGCTATGACTAGCAAAGACCAGATGTGGGGGCAACCCTACATGCCTGACCTTTAACCAGCTCCCATTTCCCACCTCTCGGGAGCTGGTCCCCTTTTTCCCTTCCCCCTCCCTTCACTCCTCACATTAAAAATCGGCCTTGTGCCTAATTTGCTCGGTGGGGGAGCAAATAAATACCATCTGTTCTTCAGATGCTACACTTCAATTTCTTGTTCTCTGTCAGCGGAGGAGAAATCCTTCACGACTGAGACAATTTTTATTTTTGTTCCTTTTCTCCACATTAAAAAACGACCCTGGTGACAACTCTGTCCCGTGGGGAGGCATAGTAAATAGGTACTCTAAATTTTTTAATGATTGCGTAATCTTCTAAAAGATTAGAATCTCATTTTTTTTATGTATGGGGGGAATACTGATATAGCTGAGTGTCTTAATCTACAATAACTCCGCAAAATAAATTATGAGAATAATCTAATATATAAAAGGATGTATGTCTGTCTGTGTTTCTCCATATTTTCAAACTCTATCTCCTCCGAAACTAAAAGTCGCAGAGCGGTGCTAAGGGCCTCAAATGATTGGATTTATTATCTTTAGTCGATTAAAATAGTTTTTATGGGTCAAATATTGGAAACATTGTTATACATTTTATGTATTCATCTTACTTTATTTCTAATTTTAGCCAGTTCATATAAGTGTCACGTTGTTACAGTGGTAACGTCACCAGCTTTGAATGCTACAGTTTTGCTTTCGGGTTCGATTCTAGCTGATGGCACCCAAATACTTTTTTTAATTTTTTATTTTTTTTACTTTTGAAATCACTTCTATAATAATCTATACGAAATTTGGACGAATTAAAATATCATATTTAAGCGTATTTTACGCTCTGGACAAAACCGGGGACCTCTCTCTCGCTAATATAGACATATTCTCTATTTCTTTTTTTAAAGGCGTCGAGCTTTTGATTAAAATAAATCACATGAAAAATATTTTTACTATACAAATATATTGTTTATTAAAAAGATTACTTTCTGGTATTTTTAATCTATACTCCCATATAAATTTTTGCGGGTTGATATTCCTATTAAAAATATTTTTTTTATTTAAGAAAAAAATACAACTTTGTTGGTGACCCAAAAAAAGCGGGCCCCAACTATAATTAGGCCCCGTTTCTTAATGTTTTGTCCGAATGAAATGAAACTTTATTTTATTCAAAACATCACATCAAAACACTAGGGTATTTGGCCTTTTTTTTCTCGGTTGACTGTAAAATGCTCAGAAAAACAATTGAATGTCCTCTGTTTTTTGGGTCACCCTTAATATAGTTAGTGGAATTAAACTTTGTAAAAAATATTGAATAATTCGACCCCCTGTCTTTCCAAGCTTATAACTACTCGAAAAATATCACTCAAACCCTAATTTTTTTTTTCAATTAAAGGAGAAAGGACCAAGGTTTCATTAAAGAAAAAACACAAACAAAAAATACAAACAACGTGTTATTTTTTTTTCTTTAAAAACGTTTTAAACTTCGGACTTTACAGGTAAATTTCCAAAAAAAACTGTTCTTTCTTTTGTTTTAAATTAGAATATATTATTTATTGATCTTTTATCTTCAATTTGCGATATATAAAACTTTGGCACATAAATTAAGTGTTTACTTTTTAATAGACATTTCAAAATGGAGGGCGTGAATTAATTCGACCCCCTGTCTTTCCAAGCTTATAACTACTCGAAAAATGTAATTCAAACCCTAAGTTTCTTTTTTTTTCAATTTTAGGGGCAAGGACCAAGGTTTCATTAAAAAATACAAACAGCGTGTTTAAAAAAAAAGGTTTTAAAGTTCGGACTTTACAGGTAAATTTCCATAAAACTGTTCTTTCTTTTACGTTTTAAATTAGAATATATTATTTATTCATATTTTATCTTCAATTTGCGATATATAAAACTTTGGCACATAAATTAATTATTTACTTTTTAATAGACATTTCAAAGTAGGGGAGGGTGAATTAAAAAAAAAAACGGTTGTCTAAAATATTATATTCGGTTTATTGGAAAGAGCATAAAATTTCACATTGACCCTGAAAATATTGTAAAACTAGAATCAACGGAAAAATTTTAATAGATTTTTAAAGTTTTAAAATTGAAAAATACTGAACTCGTGAAATTCAATTAATTTCATGACTGTTTTTTAAAAAATAAAAAAAATAATATTTCAATTACTTTTTATACAACTTTAATAAGTTATTTTGGAAGTATAATCCATAAAGAAAATAAACAACCCACTTTTAGGGGTGTCAAAAATTTCTACAAAAATTCTGATACACCTATGCATTCACTATGAAAAGATCCAGCTAATTTGCATATTCTTTTAAACATTCATTTTAATTAAGTCCCTATTAGTTTTTTTTTTTTTTCGGTTTTTGGATTGGATGATCAATTTTAGTTAACTATTACGTGTAATTATATTCATGCAGATATTCTACATGATTTATACTTGCATACTATTTGCGTAAAAATGTTACAGTAACCACAAACCTTTTTTCTATATATAGTTATGTATACGTATATATATATTAGTCTGAAAAATTTAGCCAACCAAACTTCATCTATACACGAAACTTAATATATAGGGTATTCCAAACCATGTGAAACTTTATATTAGGGTTTAAGCCGTGGAAAATCGGTGCAAAAGTGTGAAAATAAAGTACAAAAATTGAATTTGCCAGGTGAAGGTCGAACGACGGCATTACGAATATGCATGCATAACGTAATAGCTATTGGTTCATGGTTTTATTTTTAACCGTGCAGCAAACATGTCTTCATCGCTCAGGCATTAACGTCAAAGGAAACAGTAAATGGCGCACGAATCATTAAAAAAAAAAAACTTTTTAAATCTTTACTATATATTGGATCCAATATAATATAATAATAAATACGAAATCTGCATTAATTAAAATATCATATTTAAGCGTATTTTACGACCGGGTAATGCCGGGCGGCCTGCTAGTTTAAATATAATTCCGGGTATATGACTATCGACGTTCGCACGTATCTGGCGTAATCAAGCAGTCATTTTTTCATAAACTCTACGCATTTTGGCAATAATGTGCCGAATATTGTCTTGCAAGTGTTCTATTATGTCTGGTTTATCAGCCTAGATATGGGAGTTTACATATCACCAAATAAAATAATGGATTTGTTTTACAATCCACAGATGTCCGAAAAAGTTGTCAAAAAATTTATAAATGTTATCAAAAGCAAGATAAGTTGCTGGATAAGTTTTTCGTGTTTTCATTTAATGTAAAATGTTTATTCGGTTCGAAAAATGAATGATATTAAGCGCTATTGAAGAACAAGAAAAATTCTTATAGGAAACTGACACGCCTCTCCCCCGTTTCCCCTCACAATTAAATGATTAATGAGAGTAAAAAAAACAAAAACAAAAAAAAACGAAATATTTGATTCCCAATTAAAAAAAAAATTTGATTCCTAATTCAAAAAAAAAAATAATAAATAAAAACGAAATATTTGATTCCTAATTAAAAACAAAACAAAAAACGAAATATTTGATTCCCAATAAAAAAAAAAATAAAAATAAAAAACGAAATATTTGATTCCCAATTCAAAAACAAAAACACAAACAAAAAAAAACGAAATATTTGATTCCCAATTCAAAATTCAAAATAAAAAACGAAATATTTGATTCCCAATTCAAAAAAAAAAAAAAAAAAAAAAACGAAATATTTGATTCCCAATTAAAAAAAAAAACGAAAAAACGAAATATTTGATTCCCAATTAAAAAAAACAAAAACAAAAACACGAAATATTTGATTCCCAATTCAAAAAAAAAAAATTAAAAAAAACGAAATATTTGACTCTCAATTAAAAAAAAAAAAAACAAAAAAAAAAAAAAAAAAAACGAAATATTTGATTCCCCGCTCCTCAAAAAGCGAGAAATAAAAATAACTCATTCTCATCTAAGAATTAAAAAAAAAAAATTAAATTAAGAAAAACGATTTTCCTTGCGCGGACGGGACTCTCCAATGATGACTTGCCCCACCAAAAAATAAATAAATAAATAAATAATAATAGTTAGATCGGGTTGACTTGTTTGTGAAAACGAGGCCGGATTGGTTTGTAAACAACAATATTCAAAATGGCAACTAGTGAATTCACAAGGAATGCATCAGAAAATAAAGGTCTTAATTTTATAAGAACTATTTGTCAGCAATAATTTTAAATATATCATTTTTTTTTTTTTTGCATTTTCATCCCAAACAAGGCATAGTGCCACTTTGATACTATGTAGGGAGTTGAGCGGCAAAATGTCTTTTTACATTACACTTGAACTTCTGCATGTCAGTACAGTCAGGGAAACAGAAACCCGGAAGGGAATTCCAACGTCTACCAGTCTTCCGAAAGAAACTATTAGAATAGAAACCTTTCTTACATCAGGATTTCTACTGTGTAGGGGTGGGATTTTGCTGTTTGTCGGGGGTATTTACGTCAAGGGGGACACAAGGACTTGTAGTTCGTCGGAGCATCTGCCATTAAAGTACTTGTAAAATAGTCAGAGAGATGCAACATTTCGTCGATGGGACAGCGGTTGAAGCCTAGATGACAGTGCGGAACCTATTAGGTTGGCGAGCCTCTTTTGAACCCTGTCTAAGAGAGAGAGACCCGCAGCAGATGCACCAGCCCAAATGTTGCTACAATATTCCATACATGGGCGAATAGTGACGTTGTGAAGGTAGGGGATACTGTCCGGCGTGAGTAACTTTCTAGCACGGTAAGGAGAGCCTACCTTCTTTGCAGCAGACTTGGCAATTCACTCAATGTATCTGTTCCCATTCATGTTCCATGTAAATGTGATATTCGTTCGAAACAGACCGGAAACCCCTTAAAAATCAACTTTTTAATGGCGAGTTTTTAAATTGTCTTTCAGGTTACGAATAACCTCAAAATAACCGATAGCTGACTAATCTGCAAATAAAGTAAATAGAGCTGTCAATTTAAAGTCCGCCGCATCTAATAAAAACAGAAGGAAAAGGAAAAGAAAGTAATACACGGCACGCGAAAGAGATGTAATCTAAGAAAAAGTAACTAGTCCTAACTTTGCTCATCGGGTTACAGTTGCGTTGTTTACTGATGTTTTCAATATATAAAAAAAAAATATTTTAAAAAAAGCTTGAAAAACATGCCGGTTGTCAAAAAAAAATAATAAATAAAAATGTAAATATATGTATATATATATGCTTGTTGTAAAAAAAAAAAAAATGGTTCCCAAAACCTGTAGGTTACCTACCTCTTAAATCCCGTCGGTAAAAACGAATCCTTTGGTCGTAAGTGAAATCCCAACTCGTGAAAATCCATAAAAAGAAGGGGTGGTGGGTGTGGAAGGGGGCGTATGAGAGATGGAGAAGAGAGAGAGAGGGAGAGAGAGAGAGAGAGGGGGGGAGAGAGAGAGAGAGATGAAGGTAGCCTTAGACGCATGGACAAGTCGTTACTGAAGACTGAGTGTTTCGCAGCAAGCAAGAACAATAGAAAAATGTAAGATTAAGCCATTAACACACACACGCACACACGCCCACACACACATACACACACACATACACACACACAGATACACACACATAAAAGCGCACGCGCAAATCATAAAAACAAACAAAAATAATAATAATAAAATAGGAGGAGGGAAATAGTTAGGAATTTAATTGTCACTCAGATCCCAGGAGGGGGAAAAACACCGGTACTTAACAGCGAGAAATTATCGTTACAGAAATATATAGTTGTATTTTCTTGCTGTTTTTTTTTTCACCCCAAACAGGGCACAGTACTACTAAGTCATGAGTGACTAGTATTTGGGGCCAGATTCGCAGGATTAGTATGCAGGGAGTTGAGCAGCGAGATGTCTGTTAACATTACATTTGAATTTCGGCATGTCAGTACAGTCAGAGGAGCAGGAGCTTGAGAGTGAATTCCAAAGTACGGGATCTAAAGGGTGAGATTTTGCTGCTGGATTTTTTTTTTTTTGTAAATTGCAAACCGTTCTCAACTTTTCCGTCCGAGATCAGCGAAAAAGAAATCATTCTAGACTGAGGCAATTTCTTTTGAATTCCCTCCCTTGTTTCCTGCTTCATATACTGCAGAAGTTTAAATGGAATATGAACAGACCGCTCGCTGCTCAACTCCCTACATAGTACCCTGGCGTAGTAGCCAGTTGTATCCAAATAGCATTGTTTCTTTTTTTTGGGGGGGTGGGGTTGCGAGAAGAGTAAAAACAAGAAAACTAAAAAATAAAAGAAAGAAAATTTGACCAAATTTTGCGAATTTAGCATTTTTTTAAATGAAGTTAAATCCTAAATTCACAAAAATTGGCCGAAAAGTCGATGCTTTCAAAAAGGGGGATCGTTTTACTAGAACTTTTTATAAGAAATAGAGAACTCAGCAAAAATTTTAAATGTTATTATTTTATTTCTTAATTTTGTGATAATCTGGTAGATTAGTAATTATTCGATAATAATCCACTGAAAAAAATGAAAAAAAAGAAAAAATAATGAAAAAAAAATTTTTTTTTTTTTTTTTTAATAAAAGAAAATGACAGAGAGGAGTACGTACGGCTTCCATAAGTGCGTCAAAAAATGTTTCAACCCAAAGTGAACCTCACAGTAACATTCGATCTAGAGTTTATTTCTGATCCTGTGGGAGAAAATAAGATGGGGCTTCTCGTCCTTTTGGTTAAGAGCAAACTGTAGTATCTGTTTTCATACTAAACTTCATTTTTTTCTGTCCTCAGCCAAGAAAAGGAGAAATCCTTCTATACTGGGGCATTTAAAAAAAAATAATGTCCAAATCCAAAAAGCTCCTTGGGGTGGGGTGGGGGGTGAAGCCTGAGATTGCAAGCAAGACACGTGCTTTAAAGTTGTGCCTTTTTCAGTTGAGCTTGAAATTTTCCCCTAATAAAAACCGACCCGTATTTTTTCTTTCTTTCTTTTTTACTTCCTTTCGATTTTTGAAATTACGACTTTTATAGGTTTTCGGGTATGCTGAAAACGAATATCACATTTAAATTTGGCGCATTATCCAGTGTAATCCCTTATGTTTTTACTGGAGGTCATTCTTTTTTAGTCAACTAACAAAACACCTCTTCCTATCCAGGTTAAGAATGGCGAGCACCACTGACATTGCAAAAAAAAAAAAAAAAAAAAAAAAAAAGAAACGGTTAAAAGAAAACAGATGGGTTGAGTCAAAAAAGTCGGTACACAGTATTAAGACGCGGAAAGTAGACTCGATTTAGGTAAAATATGGGACGGAACGGAAGACACAGAACATGAAACGAAATACGAAACCATATGAAAATAAATTATTTTTTAAAAATATTTTAGTTTTAACACATGTTGTGCTTTCATGAAACAAGAAGAAAAAATAATAAACTTCGATTTCGGTTTCGTAATTCAATTGAAGGCAGTTACTCTTTTTTATGATCTATTGTTTATGAAAAAATTACGTGATAAAATTTGTGATAATTTTTAATTATTTTTATATGAACAGAAAATCATTTATACAAGTTTAAATTTCTTTTAAATAAAATATTTCTATGTGAATATTTTTCAAATATTAAAAAAGGAGTTTAATACTATTTTATTAATGTTTCATGATAAAACAAGAAGTGTTTTCTTATGGTTTCGTAATTCGTTTAATGCTTTATGACTTCCGTTCCGTATTTAGCTAATCCGAATTCACTTCCGGAATCTTAACTTTGTGTGCTAAATTTTTTGGATTCACCCAAAATTATTCCTCATATCCAGAAAACTACTTGTCTGTACAGAATTTAAACGTGATATTCGTTTTCAGCATACATGAATAACTCTAAAAGTCGTCATTTTAAAGGGGCGTGTTAAGCTGGAAAGAAAGTATAAATTTACCGACCAACCTTTCGTCCACTTTTGCACACATAGGTCGACAAGTATACTTCTTATCAGGTTTTCTAGGAGTGTAGTATCTGTTTTGATGTTATATTTTATATTTTCTTTCCACGGCCAATAAAGTAGACATCCTTTTAAGCTGAAGTAATTTTTACTTTGTGCCAATCCTCTTAGGGGGGAGCTGGGTTCTTCGCAGGTTAAAACATGTGATTCTGTCTTAATCTGCCCTCATGGGAAGACAAGTTTTAAAAAAAAATGGCATTTCTAAAAATTGTGACGCGTGCTTCCAAAACTTCTGACATTTTTGCGATGAAAACGTTTTTATAAACTTAAGTGCGACAGACCGACTACGGCGAGAACCAGGAAACAAGTAAAGAGAGAAATAACGAAAAAGAACGAAAGAAAAAAAGGAAGGAAGAAAAAAGAAAGAAAGAAAAAGAAAGATAAAACCTGGCGAGCCACAAGCATGAGAGCTTTATATCCAAAAAAAAGTCTGAGAGTCAACGCGGGGTGGGGATGAGAAGAGGTTACAGTCAGTGGGGGCGCGAGAGCAAACGGCCAGTGCGGGAGAAGGGTAGGAAATGGCTGGATTGAGTGAAGGGGGAGAGAGAAGGGGGGTCGAAAAAGTGAGTACCGGCAAGGCAACTGTTAGCCCGGAAGGGTGCCGGGCGGATGCAGAGACCTAATTCCTTTACTGATGCCAAACTTCTCTACTTTGTTCGAAAGTTTGATAATTAGCATCCAGTGCGCTTAATATCACTGGCACTACCAGCGATCATCAGAACGCTATCACTAGCAGCAGTAGTAACAAATTATTACTAGCGGTGTCAATACTTGTGATGCTGCTGCCGTTGATGATGATGATGATGATTATTATTATTAAAAAGGAGTAGTAGTAGTAGTAGTAGTACTCCTTTTTAATAATAATCATCATCATCATAGTACTACTACTAGTAGTAGTAGTAGTAGTAGTAGTAGTAGTAGAAACTAATAGAAGCACGGGGTGCTGGTATAGATTAACCCCTATGGCTTTCTGTATTGTCTCGGTAAAATTCGCTAACGAGTTACGATTACAGCCGAAAGACAACCGCACAAAATTAAACTCGGATTCCTGAGTAGAAGCAAGAAACAAAAAACAAAAAACAAAAAAAGAAAAGAAAAACACTTTCTGGCGTCATATCATCTATATATAAAGTAGGCCAGCGTGTGTGTGATTTATTTCATGTGTCACGGTAACATCCGAGTGACTGTCATTTAATTGTTATGGACTTCCATTTCTTGTAATAAATAATTTTACCAAGAATTCTTCATAAGTTTTGGTTTCGGTTTCAATTATAGCTAATGTCAATCAAATCATTTTTTTTTTTTTTAATAAATAATTTTACCCAGAATTCTTTATAAGTTTTAGTTTCGGTAATTATAGTTATTCAATGAATTTCAAAAAACCTTTTTTGAAGTGAAATGTTTGAGTTTCATATCAAAGATTTTTATTATTCTAAGCAAGACAAAGAATACTTTAGAAATTTTATCTCCTTATATATATATATATATATATATATATATATATATATATATATATATGCGTGTGTGTGTGTGTGTGTGTGTGTGTGTGTGTGTGTGTATAGCGCAAAGGGGGAAAAGAACGGGGTAAAAACCTGACATCTTTGCTGTTATGACCATCGCCAAACCGGAAGTGAGGCAGGTTTAAATTAAAGCTAGACAATCGAAAGGAGAGGATGACTTTCGAAAATATCAGTGAAAAAAAAGACCCCCACCCTGTAGAAAAATGCCGCAGAGGTCAAAGTTTTTTTTTTTTTTAATTTGACCCCTATTATGCCCCCTTATAATTTATGGGCTCAAATCAAGTTATTATGTTAGATACATGTTCAAGGAACCTATATCTAAATTTTCAATTGTTTATACCAAAAATTGTCGCGGGAGTTTGGCAGAGTTCTCAAAGATCAGATCGTTGAACTTTGACCCTTTAACAGCCACATTTCTGGCCGTAAACGGATTACAGAGATTTTCCCAAATCTCAATACCCTGTATATCAAATTTCGAGTCTGTAGACTGAAAATTGACAGAGTTATTGTGTATGGAAATGTACACAAACAGAGACACAGGCACAATACAGACAGACACATAGAGACACAGACAGACAGAGAGATACGTTCACTTTTATATATATATATATATATATATATATATATATATATATATATATATACTTCATTTATTCACATAAATTTAATATACGAAAGTATAGATTTATGCGTAAACCTTAAGTATTTACTTCAAAAGTGCTCAATACGTAGGTAGAGCTAGTTAGTAATTTATAAAATATATATGGCGATAAAGCTACACTGAATATTCTGCGTTTCATCCAGCTATAGGATTCGTCAGGCTTATGCGCGAATTCTGTCGTTGCTTCTTGTTTTTATATATGTTGAGGATTTCTAGTTGGCCAATCAGCTTTCTAGTATCCACCGCGCCCCTTCCTATATATATATATATATATATATATATATATATATATATATATATAGATTGTTTTAGATATTTAAGTTGACCAAGGTCTGTATACGTATTGTGCCTTTATTTTTACGAGATGGCCTTAGTCCGGCGTTTTTATTTTAGACACGTGAACTACAACCATTTCCGAAATACTTACGAAACAAAACCTCTACGCGTGACTGAGATAGTTACAACACAACTTTTGAAAACTATATTCACAACAAAAACAAAAAAATAAAAACACAGAAAAATAAATAAATAAATAAACAATGCAAAAGCCGAAAAAGTTTTGCAACAATGAAAATATTTCTTTTATAATCGTTTTTCATTCATCCAACTCCATTTATTCAAAGCTTAGCATAATGCTTCCCTATGTGTCATTTCATGCGAGCAGGTGCCCAATTGTAAAATACACTTAACATATTTTGATTCATGCAGATTATATATATATATATATATATATATATATATATATATATATATATATATATAGTCATTCACATACAATACTGTTTCGTTGTATCACAATTCATCAGTGCGGCTAGATATACACCTTTTCTCAGCCATGGACCGAACTTACAACCATTGTGTTGACAGCCGGTAAATCTAACCGTCAGGCCACGAATCAGTGCCGTAAATATTTCTCCTCGAGTGTGTATTAAATCCATACTCGTCCGTCGCAACAGTGCTCAAACCATCAGCTTGTTTACAAACAAATTAATAGTGGGCTTTGCTTAATAGTTTAAATACGCGTCGGGTGAAAATATATTTACAAAGTGCTCAACCCATAGGGGGCGGGCTTTAATTGTCATCCACATACATGACTGTTTCGTTGTATCACAACTCATCAGTGCGGCTAGACATACACCTTTCCCCAGCCGTAGATCAAACCTATATATATATATATATATATATATATATATATATATATATATATATATATATTACATGGGTGTCACCACTTATCAAGACCCAGAGGCCACTCAAGGATAAGGGTTAATAGGTATACATTAGTCATTGTGATTTTAGCATAGTAAACAGTGGGAATTTTGTAACTTGGATTACTTAGGGGGACGATTCAATTAGAACTTGTTCACATTGGACATTTTCTTTTTTTTTTTTTTCATAGGTATCAACACATTATCAAGGCCCAGAGCCCACTCAAGGATAAGGGTTAAAGAGTGTACAGTAGAAATTGGACAATATAATAATCATTAGTAATAAAAATTTGTTAAATTTGATAACTTATATGGAACGGCTCATCAGGAACTTATTTACGTTAGACTTGAACACAACCATATTGTAGTCAGCTGGAAAGCAGGAAAACGGAAGACAATTCCACAGGCGTGCAGTTCTAATAAAAAAGCTTCGTTCATGGAATCTACGTTTAGGTTTAGGCACAGATAAAGAGTGGGGGGGGAATTATTGATATATATATATATATATATATAATTTTCTTCCTTTTATAAAACACACCAATTACAGCCAATTCATATTAAATACGCACGTGGTTATAGTGGACCAAAATGGCGTCTACCAAAGTCAGGGACCATGCCACATTTTTTTTTTTTTTTTTTTGTCGCTTTAGGGACCCGAGATTAATTCTGTACATTTACCTACATGCAAAAAAACAAAAAAAAACAAAAAAAAAACTCCTACTCAAATGGCTTCTTTACTCGAAGTGCTAGATTATGGAATTCCCTTCCCGGCCCTTGCTTCCCTGACTGCAGAAATTCGAATGTAATGTGAACAGACATCTCGCTGCCCAACTCCCTAAATAGTATCCCTGTAGATCTGACCACACATAGTAGACTCATAAGACTTAGTGGCGATGTGCTTTCTTTGGAATGAATAAACAGTAAAAAGAAAAATAAAGGACCGCCATGGAGGTTGATCTCTGCAAGCACAATGATGGCAATTGCTATAGCATTATAAGAAGAAGACGCAGACATAGTAATAATAATAATAATAATAATAATAACAATCGTTATTGTTATTCTTTTTTGCAACTTGGAAACTTGCTTTAATGACCTAAATGTGTTTTATTTATCGACTAATGTTATATCACGTGCTTTTATTTACATTGTGTACGTATATATATATATATATATATATATATATATATATATATATATATATATATATATACAAACACACACACATATTTATATATGTATATATATATATGCATATATATGTATATATATGTATATATATATATATATTCACACACATATCGCCACATCCGTATGCAAATATCTAAATAAAACATGGTGTACAGATATATTACACACACACACACACACACACACATATATATATATTATATTTTTTTAGAGGAAATTAGAACTGGAGTCTAAAGAACAGAGTTTATTTTAATGTACTAGCTTCTCACTTGTCTGCTTCCCACCTGACTACAACTTGGATGTCTTCAAGTCCAACGTTAACAAATTCCTAATAAACCGCCCCTTTTAGTAAACACTTCATCAAATCGCCACACTAACGTAATGTACTTGCAATAACCCTTATCCCTGAGTGGCTTCCGGCCCTTGATAAGTGGTGATCACTGTGTAAAAAAAAATGTATTAATACTATTAAAAGAAAACAGTGCCCATTGTACTGTAGATATATAAGCTCAATAGGTATAGATATTCTAGAGCTATTTTTATATTGAGTAACATTATTGATAATTTTGAATTAAAAATCAGTTTCAAAAGAAAAACAAACAAAATCCAATAGATTGTACGATCGTTTCAGAAACTATGTTCATTAAAATTGACAATGAATTTTGACAAACGTTTTGTTCCTTTAATGTCAAAGTCTAATCACCAGCTAAAATTTGAACAGCGTTTTAAAGTAATATAAACGATAAGTAATTATTCTAACTAGAAGACAAAACTAAAAGCATGCCAAAGGATAGATGTACGCAAATGAAAACATATTTTATAATGAAGATAAAAGGAATATTTGCCTCACACACGACTAAAATGCTTTTTGGTGTCTTTAACTGTTTCCTCCACCCTATTTTTGCTGATGAGGAGACTTTGTTATTAAAAAAAATGTTTTTGTCAAATAATTGTCAATATTCATTGTCAATTTAAATAAAATGAACATCGTTTCTGGAACGATCGTACAATCTATTTATTGGATTTTGTTTGTTTTCCTTTTGAAACTGATTTTTAATTCAAAATTATGAATCGTTTTACTCAATATATATATATATATATATACATGTACATATACATATATATACATATATATATATATATATATATATATAAAATTGCACACAAACATTAATACTTTAATTCAAATACAGTTCCACTAACAAAATAGCTTTCAACATATTCCACAATTAATATACATATATATATATATATATATATATATATGTATGTATATATGTATATATTTATATTCGAAGCTAAATATTTATACATACATATATACTGACTTATAGTTTAAACAACTTCACCAAACTCTTCTTTCCCTTTCCCGCCTTAACACACGACTTAAATCAAAATAGCTAAATAAAATTAGACCAATAAATACAAAAAAAGTTGATAAATAAATTATATAAACACGCCAAATAAAATAATTCTCTTTAAAAACAACAAAATTGCTCCTGACGACGATCAAGGATCGAAAGCATTAGAGGAAAATGGCTGACAAAAAAAATCTAATATACACATCTTACCAAGTGAATCAAGAAAATAATGCACCCACCCACACATACACACACATATACTTTGTATACATTAATAAATCATATATATATATATATATATATATATATATATATATATATATATATGATACGAATTTAAACACCAAGCAAAAAACAATATTAAAATGAACACGCATAGGAATAAAATTATATAAAATTATATGATAATTGAAAAAAAAAAAAAAAGGAAATAAGGGGAAATTAAAACAAAAATAAATAATTAATAAATAAAAAATAAAGATATGAAAGTACAGATTAAAACGGAAAACTATCTTTACATAACACCAAAAGATGGAGGAAGTGAGGAAGCATGTCTTTAGAAATACTTTTACCCGAATACGATGCCCAGCATGTTAAAAATATTCCTTTTGTTGTAAAAACCTAATGGATAAACATCTGAAGAAGTTGGTGGGGACAGGATATTTTTACGGAAACATAAATCGTAAAATTGCCAACTCATCAATGAAACAGCTGTAATGGAAAAAAATCCAGTAAATAAACAGAGGTCATAAAAAAACGTGAGTCTTTGAATTTTCAACAAAATTTTGCACTATAAATATATATATATATATATATGTGTGTGTGTGTGTGTGTGTGTGTGTGTGTATATATGTGTGTGTGTGTGTTTCATTGAAGAGCAGAGACAACTCTTGCTTGCTTCTCTTACAATACATTTTTTCTTTTTGACGGACAAGTTTCCGAACATTCTGTTCGAGTGTAAAAAGAAATTTGCCGTAATCGCGACGTTTCGACCTCCATTGGTCGTCCTCAGTCGAGTGCTAAAAAATAATAAAAAATAAAAAATTCTACATGATTGATAATTGCGTAATATTTGCTTCAAGAAAAGATTACAGTAAACACAAACTTGTTTCTATATCTATTTATGTATGCGTATATATATTTGTTTAAAAAATATGGCCTAACCAAAGTTTTCTGTCATCTTTTGCTTTATAGATATGAAACTTAATATGTAGGGTATTCGATTCCATACGGAAAGTTTATATTAATGTTTTAGTCGGGGACAATGGGTGCAAAAGTGTAAAAAAAAATTTTTTTTAAATAGAATTTACCAGGCGAAGGTGAGACGACGGCATTACGAATATGCAGGCGCAACATATTAGCTATTGATTCATGTTTTAATTTTTAGCCTTGCAGCAAAGATGTCTTCAAAGCTAAGGCATTAACGTCAAAAGAAAATGTGAATCTTAAGTTACAGGTTTTATTTCGATACCCAGTGGTGGCGCACGAGCCATTTTTTTTTATTTTGGCTTTTTAAATCATTATTATATATTGAGTCCAATATATAATAATAAATACGAAATCTGCATTAATCAAAATATCATATTTAAGCGTATTTTACGACCGGGCAATGCCGCATTGCATATTAATATATATATATATATATATATATATATATATATATATATATATATATATATATAGATATGGCTTCTGCATCCGCCATTGAAAGGAGACGTTTTGAAGGAGTTCCACACCTACGCTACACAATCCTACTCTTTTTCTCTGTCTTAGTGCAAAATAATCGAACTATATTTTCCCAGGGATAAATTATTAAATTAGAAAGACGCCGACGTTAATGGTTGCCGTAACTACCATCAATAGCTACTTTTCACCTATCTTTTATTGGCTCGAAAACATAGGTAGCTATTCTGTAGTTAACACATTTGTAAAGAAATCCTTTGTGCCAGACTCTATCAAAGGCAATTGATATGTCGAGAGCTATTGCGCTTGAAACGTCGCCTCCATCAAAGGATTCGCAAGTGCTATGCGTTATTATCTTAATAATTATAAAGCTCTGTGTACAGTCCGGGCATCTTTGCTTGCTTGAATCTTGTTTTATGATGGAGTCGTATTATCTTTCCGGTTTTTTGTTTTGTTGTTTTTTTACAAATTAATTAATATATGTACAAAGGTGGACTATTTCACAAATAGGTTTAAATACTGAAAACAGACTTATAAACACTGTTATTCCAGCATTGTTTCTAAATATTATTTATCAATTTTAATATATATTATTTATTAATTATAATATATATGATATTTATGCAGAATTTTAGGACCGGGCAACGTCGGATGGCCTGCTAGTTTATAATAAAGGCTGCGGAGTTACAATATTAAAACATGCGAAGGAAAACAAGGTGTTTCACTCTCACGTCCTATATACTCGTAAGAACTGAGACGAAATTAGGACAAATCAGGTTGGGGGGTTGAAGGGTTAATGTCTGAAAGTAACGAATGTGTTTGATTGCTTCTTCCTTTCATTTTTATACAGTTTCTGTTTTTGGGGAACGACAAACGAAAAAGGGAAATTCGGTTATCGGTGCTGAAAAGGGAGAGACGGTAAAGAGACGTAAATGGGGGAGACATAAACGGGGAGGGCAAAAAATAGGGCTGACAAAAAAAGCGCTGACTTTTACTGCTTTATATGTCAAACGTAATTGCTAGATAATTATTGTCTTATTTTATTCGGGGCGTAAGGCCCACAGTGAATTAAGGGGTCTACTTACAAGGGCCTACTAAATCGAGATTTGAGTAGTTGGGTATTCTTTTTTTCACATCACATTCAGATTTCTGCTTGTTGGTACAACCAGGAAAACAGGGAGCAGAGAGAGAATTCCAAAAACAATGAAGGGGGGCGATTTTGCTGATTAACTAGCCTATCATGTATATTTACGAAGTGACTTCAATAAGTTTCCAGGCCCCTTTTTATGGACACTTTTATTGATAGGACAAACATGAAATTTTAGTCCCCTTCGAAGTAATCTCCTCTGGCTGCAACACACTGATCCACATCTGGCATCAATTGAAATGAATGGCCCTCGTCTTCAGGAGGCCTAAAGTTTTGACAAGCTTCTGGGCTTAACCGTTACTCCTGATCTTAAATGGAAGGTACATCAAATCTGTTGCCAAGGCCGCTGGAAAAATGGTGGGATCTTTCTATCGATCCAGTAGATATCTCACTGCTGATGCAATTTTCTATCTATAGAAAAGCCAGGTACGCCCAAGGATGGAATACTGTTGCGATATCTGGGCAGGAGCTGCTAGAAAAGACTTGTCCTGCCTTGATAGAGTTCAAAATAGACATCGTAGTCTCGTAGGAGATATCCTTTTCTCTTCCTTGCAACCTCTGTCTCACAGAAGAGATGTTGCGATTTTGTCTGATGTATCGTTATTTTCATGGAAAGAGTTCGACTGAGCTTCAGTCTATGCCCCCCCTCGCCAAACTTTCACAAGAAACACTCGTCTAGCTGAAACCACTATCAATAATTCCTTTATCTGTGCCTAAACCTAAACGTAGATTCCATGAACAAAGCTTCTTTCTTAGAACTTCTTCCATTTTCCTGCTTTCCGGCTGACTACAATATGGTTGTCTTCAAGTCTAACGTAAACAAGTTCTTGATGAGCCGTTCCATATAAGTTAACAAATTTACCGAATTGTTTACTATATTGTCCAATTTCTACTGTACACTCTTTAACCCTTATCCTCGAGTGGCCTCTTGGCCTTGATAATGTGGTGATGCCTGTGTAAAAAAAATGCCCTTGTTGTACTGTTCAAACAACTTCTGGAAGGCTCTATGGAATTTCTCTTGTACGAACGTGTCAATGATCCTCGTCACAGCCTCTTTCATCTCCTCAATTGTCCCATAATGAGAGCCTCTAAGGTATTCTTTGAGCTTAGAGAATAACCAAAAGTCACAAGCAGCGAGAGCTGGACTATAAAGAAGGGTGAGGAACTACCATGATGCCCGTCTTGGTTAAATAGTCGGTGACAAGGATGGAGTTGTAAACTGCACCGTTGGGATGAATTTTGCAGAAACCTTCCACATCTTTAGACAGGGTTTTAGTCATGGTAAATTGTTCACAACATTATTTATTATCGTACTAATGCATCATTTCTGCGACTAGTTTTACTACCACCACTACTACTACTAATACTACTACTACTGCTGCTGCTGCTAATAATAATAATAATAATAATAATAATAATAATAATATTCTGTGCCTAAACCTAAACATAGGTTCCATGAACAAGGCTTCGTTTTAGAACTGCACGCCTGTGGAACTCTCTTCCGTTTCCCTGCTTTCCGGCTGACTACAACATGGTCGTTTTCAAGTCCAACGTAAACAAATACTTGTTAAACAGTCCCCTTTAAGTAATCCAATTTACCAAATTTCCACTACTCACAATTACTACGATATTATCCCATTGACTACTGTGCACTCATTAACACTTATCGTCGAGTTCCTCCTCCCGAGCTTGATTAGTGGTGAATCCTTTTGTAAAAATAAAAATAAATAAATAAATAAATAAATACTACTACTACTAATAATAATATTAATGAAGGCATGGAACTACCTAAGCAAACGGAGATGAGGGCGCTAGGGGAACAAGACGCCTATAAATACGTGGGAGTTCTGGAAGCAGACATCATCAAAGCCACAGAAACGAAAGAGAGAGAATCGGAAAGGAATACCTCAAGAGATTTAAAAAAAAATGCTTCTAGAAACAAAATTGTATTGTAGAAATATAAAAGGTATAAATACATGGGCAGTATCACTAGTAAGATACTCAGAACCGTTGATAGTGTAGACCAAAGAAGAATTGAGACATTCGGTCAGAAAACCAGGAAATTCATGACTATGCACAATGCGCTACACCCAAAGGACGATGTTGACCGACTCTACGTGAAAAGAAAAGAAGGTGGATGAGGACTAGTTTGTACAGAAGACTGTGTGCATGACACAGTTTTTTTTAGAAAAATACATAACGCAAAACACAGAAAGGATAATCACGGCAGTGAGAGACACTGAAAAAATCGACAAAACAGAAAACAGAGAAATAAAGGATAAGACGAGGAAAGAAAAATGGGAAGAAAAACAACTACACAGAAGATTCATAAGGATAACAAAAGATGAAAATAACGAAAACACTTGGACAGGGATGCAAAAAGAACACATAAGCCAAGAAACTGAATCGCTAATAACCGCAGCACAAGATAACTCGATACGAACCAACCACATCAAAGCAAACATCGACAAAACACAAGAAAACAGTAAATGCAGACTCTGTAGACAAAGAGATGAAACGATAAACCATATAGTAAGTGAATGCAGCAAACTGGCCCAGAAGGAATACAAGAACAGACACGACCAAGTAGGAAGGGCAGTACAATGGGAATTATGCAAACAACTGCATCTCGAACGCACACACGAGTGGTACAAATATAAGCTGGCGACAGTACTTGAAAACGAGAATTACAAATCCTATGGGACATGGACATACAAACTGACAAACCCATCCAAGCAAGAAGACCAGATGTCATAATAATCAACAAGAAAGAAAAATTCTGTCAAATCGTAGACTTTGCTGTTCCAGCTGACCACAGGGTGAATATCAAAGAAAAGGAGAAACGGAGCAAATACACAGAGCTAGCCAGAGAGCTGAAAGGGATATGGAAGATGAAGAAAATCAAAATAGTATCTATAATAGTAGGAGCACTAGGAAC
>NC_136526.1:69228609-69241109 GCF_053919585.1 Euprymna scolopes
AGATTTGCCATCTTGGATTATCTGGGTAAACTTAATTGTAACTCTTATTTCGTTATATATATATATATATATATATATATATATATATATATATATATATATATATATATATATATATATATATATACTTGTTTATTGTTATATAAACATGCTCACATCCCGCTGCTACAAATAGCCACAATTCATTGAACTTTTGAATAGTCAAGTCGCTGCCTGATGATATCTGTTGTTTGATTGAAACAAGTAGCTATTTGTAGCAGCGGAATATGAGCATGTTTATATAACAATAAACAAGTATTATCAGCTCTTTTTATTGAGCACTATCTAACAACCTCGTTGAATTCATTAGTCCATTACTTTTGAATATAAAAAACCCGAGTATATATATATATATATATATATATATATATATATATATATATATATATACGCTTATAAATTCGTTTTTCTTTTGTGTGTATTGATATTCATATTAAAACAAAACTATTTTCTAATGTAAATGGCTGGTGTTTTGTTTTCTTAATTTCATTCAGAAGAAGTCTTGAAATAAAGATGAAACATTTGTGAACACATAACTTTGTTCCGTTTCAATTTCTCCCTCTCTCGATTGTAAACAAATAAATCACACAACCGAACATTTTTACTAGTTTCACCCAAGCCGCACGGGCATCAAAATTGCTCTAATCCTTCTCTTGTGGTGGCACCCACTCATTTACATATGTGGATAATATTACACATAAATAGCAAGACTCGGTTAGTCTGAGTGTGTGTTAACCAGAAGCCACCGAAGGCCAAGCCGAGAGCAGATATGTTTTCCAGCCAAGACTCTCTTACTTGACAACCATTATGTAAATATACTGTAAATATATTTTTCGTAATACACTTCTTATTGATCTACCTTTGTTTTGTTGAGTCTTCATTTGTATTGCCTTATACGTTATTTGGTTCAACCTGCAAACATAACAGTTGGCGACGAAGATGAACGTCAAACATAACAATAACTATCTAACTTAAACGTGACACTTGGTAAAAAATTCGCAACCATGCGATGCAATACACTGCATTATGCGTTTCCACATCAGCTAATTAATACTTAGTATTTCCTTTTCCATGTCCTTTTTTTTCTTTTCCTTCTATTTCGTTGTGTTTACTTTTTGCCAATTAACGTCATTTTCAGACGCATAAATTTTTTTTTTAGGTTTGTTGCATTCTCTGTTTAACGATTTCTTCTTCAGTTGATTTCGATTCTCCATATTTTTCAAAGAACAAAACAATTCAAATCTTCTGATATTTTATTTCTCCCTGGGCTTAAATGGTTTTCTTGTATGTTTTTTATACACACACACACACACACACACACACACACACACACACACACACACACACACATTATATTTGTGTATATATATATATATTTGTTTACAAACAAAACGTTTGAGCCCTCTACGAGTAGCGGACGGATGTTTATTTAAATACGCATTCGGACAGTTTAATTTCGGCCACCGATTCCGTAGTCAGGGGGTAGGACTGCCGACTGTCATCACGACGGTTCTAGGTTCGATCCTCGGCTTGGGAGAGGTGTTAGTCTAGCGGCACTGATGAGTTGTGAAACAACGAAACAGGTCTGTATGTCGATGACTAAAATATATTTTATATATATATATATATATATATATGCTTTTCCCCTTAGGGATTCCCCCCCCCACGCCTTTTTTCTTTCTATTAAAAAATGCTACATTGCCTAAAGTGTGTTTATTCATAAAGTCTGAAGAAATGCTGGTTTTTAAAAATTTTCAAACGATATAATGCTTGAAATTGTCGAACTAGACATTGAACCAATTGTAACATAAAATGAAATACACTTTTTGTTGCCATCAACACCTTCTCTTGAAGTCTTGATTTTGCACACACAGTATATTAATGCTCACTTATGAAATGTGATAATTTTGTATCTTAATCCTTAAGTCAACCATTTTTGGCTTAAAACCTATTGGTATATGAAAATTTACTGAATTACACGAACTCAGTATATTATATATAAGTCTCTCTCTCTCTCTCTCTCTCTCTATATATATATATATATATATATATATATATATATGTATATATCTATATATATAAGGTGAGGTTGTTATTTTTCAAAAGTAGGGTAACCAATGAAATGTAACGAGGTTAATACAAGAGTGCTCAATACGGAAATAGAGCAAGTTATATTTTCAATTTGTCTTTACATAAGCAGTAATTTGTTGCTACACAGTAATGAGCATCTTTCGGTTTTCTTAGTGTTTAGTAGCTAGAGACATCTTCAGGAAACACACGCTTATTCACGAAAGTGGAATTTAAAAAAAAATATAATTACGAAACACTAGAAAACCGAAACATGCTCATGACTGTGTAGCTACAATTTCCTGCTTATGTAAAGACAAATTATATATATATATATATATATATATATATACATAAATATATATATATATATATATATATATATATATATATATATATATATATATAGTCTGTTTATTATACAAACATTATTGGCTACACGTGTGCATAATGTGAATACATGTTTCAGTGGAATATTCATTCAAGGAGACTAATTCATCAGCCCCCCCCCTCAAATAAATGAGTGATTTTGTTTACACAGGAATCACCATTTATAAAGGCTCGGAGGTCAGTCAAAAATAAAGGTTAAGTTTTTTTTTAATTTTTTTTAGTTTGATGAATATTACATTCGTTTTTATAAGATATTCGGGTGTGGTTTACACGTGTCAGTGAATAATTATACTTAAAAACAAAAGCAATATATATACCGCTCCCCATTTAGAGGCATCAAATTGATCAAAGGGACAATTATTCTGAACTGGCATTTAGGTAAAAAGGCACTTTCGTATGAATAATTGAATTCATTCAAAACGTATCACAAAAACAATAACAAATAAAATAATATCTACGAAAATCGCGATATATATCAAAACGGTCGTGCGGGATGGTTCATTGGTAAGAGTTTAGGCTTCTTACGATGAGGTCCCGATTTCAAATGTCGTTGGATTCAATCACTCTGACGAGTTGTAGACGACGAAACACGTGTCAGTGGATAATTATATTTAAAAAAAAACGATATATATAATTTGGGTTAGTTTTTTACGCATATATCAACCATATAATTGATTTCTTGCTAAAATTTCTACATCCTTTTATACAGGATGTATAGGACGTATGTTCAAGCTCAATCGGTTGGACGTATGTTAGGATTGCTGCAACGACTAACGTCTCGGAAATCTTACCACTTTTCATTCTATATTATTCTCCCACCCAAAATAACGGCTGCCTTTGCTGACACGTTTTTGGCTCACATCAAATACGTTGACCTACACACGTCACCCTTGAACCTGACTGAGTTTATACATGCCGACTATCTATAATCCTGACTTTCTTATTTTTTCCTTTCTACATCCTGTTTCTATATATATATATATATATATACTAATAAAAGTACCCGTCGTTGACTGGGTTCAAAAACAGCCTACAGAAAATGGACTCTGATTTATGAAATTATGATAGATTATGAAAAGGAAGGGTTGTAAAGAGATAGCTTCGAATTTGGGGGTATCAAAACCAAAGCAAAATATGATGAAAGTAAAAATAAAATAGATAAACACCATAATTTATTATACCATACCTGTCCACACTGAAACACTTATCACAATATTCTGTGGATCTATATTAAAAAGAACTTGTTAAACTTTGTGACATATTTCCATTCTATGGAGGTCAGGCGCGAACGAGCACCCCATAATTTTATTATACGATATTTCGTCAAATTGAAACATAATTATCAAAGTGTACTTACGCAGATAGATATGAAAAGTCTTTATTAAGGTTTGTGCCCATTTCCATTCTATAACGGCCAGGCGCGAACACAGACCCCACAATTTTATTATACCATCCCTATTTAAGTTAAAACATACTTATCAAAGTATTCTTATGTACATCTATATCGAAAACACTTGTAAACGTTGTTTTTTAATTTATAATTTTTTTTATTCTCATACTTTGTGGATCAGGCGCGAACGCAGACCACACAATTTTAATGAATCATCAGTATGCCAGATCAAACATACCCATTCCTGTGTCTCGATACATCCTCTATCATTATATGGGATCAGTTTTCTATATAGGAGCCTATTTGTTTTCAGTATTCAGTTTTCCATATAGGAGCCTATTCGTGACCAGACACACATACAGACGTAATATATATATATATATATATATATATATATATATATATATATATATATATATATATATATATATATATAAATTTGAAAATCTTAGATATAGATTCCTTGCACATGGATCTAACTTAATAACTTGATTTGAGCCCAAAACAATAAATGTTAAGTGGTCATAATAGGGGTCAAAGTTAAAAAAAATTGACCTTTTTTTTGTTTTTTGTTTTTTTGCTCAGCATACACCTCCAAACACCCGGGCAACGCCGGACACCTATGCTAGTATATATATATATATATATATATATATATATATATATATATATATATATATATATATATATATATATATACACACTAGAGTCTTATTTTATTAAACTTTTCTTTCCCCGAAACTTTGATAATCCGATTATTTGGGTTTTGTTAAAATGAAGGTGAGCTTGTATAAACTTACTTAAATTTGTATATGTGCAAGTAAGTATATATATATACATATATATATATATATATATATATATATATATATATATATGTGTGTGTGTGTATATATATATATATATATATATATATATATATATATATATTAACGTATATAGCATATATGTATAAGTTTATGTAAGGGAAAATATCGGTTGAATGTACACCCATATATATATATATATATATATATATATATATATATTGATTCAGATATATTTATATGTATTTAAACGTATATGCGCGTATGTGCACATCCCTGAATATATCGTTTGCAAATCTCACATAAAAGAAGGATTTGATTTAAAAAAAAAAAAAAAAAACTTATCGAATACAACTAATCCGGGTTTGTAAATAAAATTTTTAAAAAATGTCAAACGTTATTTTGGGGAAAAGTTGAAAATCGTTTCCAAATCGAATAACTACAAAAGATGGTTTGACTTTGGTTTAAAATGAAAAAAAAAAAAAAAAAAAGAATAAAAATGTAAAAAAGTAAATCCCAAATAAAATCACGAAGAAAATCCGGATTTTACTATCGGAATTCTCAGCGTTTGTTGAAACCGATTCCTTTCGAATTCCATATTTCTTTCTTTACAAATACAGAAATATTTACCCGCTTGTGACAAAAGTCATTTTACTGAAATAAACGCGTGTCTCTCAAGGGGGTAACTTGTTAGTCGATGCGTTTTTTATGGTCAGTACTTATCTAGATATCTATGAAAGTGAGAATGTATTGGTGTAAGGACATTTCTCAACCTATATACTCAACGAATTTTTTAATCTACAGACTTGGAACTTGATATATAGGATATTTAGTGTGGTACAATTTTAATCGGTTGCCATCTGGAAAAAAAGGCTGCTAAGGGTTCGAAATTAGCAACTTAGTACGTGCGGGTCATCGGATTTTTATCGGTTTGTCAACTGTTTCACGAATGCGCATGCACGGTCGAGAAACATGACAGCATCTTTATGTAAGGAATAAGATATTTTGAAAACACATTGTGAATACGTGTCATGCTTGTATAATGGTTATCGTCATTGACTTACTGTCTTTAGGTTTTAGTTTCTATCTCAGTTCAAGTATTTTTTTTACTTATTTTAGTGAATTGTTTAGAAAAACAGTAATTGCATGCGCATGTCTCAGTTTCCGTATTTATTAAAATATAAGATTTATGCATATTTTAAGACCAGGCAACGCCGGGTAGCCTGCTAGTCTATATATATATATACATATATATATATATATATATATATATATATATATATATATATATATATAAAGTGAGAATGTGTGTGTGTGTGCGAGGGCACTTCTAAACCTATATACTCAACTTATTTTTGATCTACGGCCTGCTAGTATACATATCAATATGAGTTTCCTCGAACCGACAGCCTACTTTTTTCATTGCTATTTATTTGTTTCCCCACGAGAGAAAAAAATTGACACGAGGTTATTTTTTATGTGGGGGACAACCAGCTTCTCGAAAAGGAGCATCCTGGCAAAAAAAAATGCAATTATATAGAAGAGCTCTCCTTCAGTAACCATAGACAAATAAACTTAAGTGTCGTATTACAACAGATACTAAATTTTATCTTAAATAGTTTTTTCGTGAACACAAAGTAAATCAAAAAAAATTAGGCACAAGGCCAATCAAAAATAGGGGAGAAATGTGTAAAATAAACGATAATGTGTAAAATTAACGATATAAAAAAGTCTTACTGGATTCCAAACCACACTTTACTTACAAATAATATGATAAAATCTTTATGGCTTATTTGAGAGGAACATAAATGTGTCTATGATGAGTTGTTTGGTAAATTTCTACAATTACACAAACACGTGTAAGAAGAATAAAACTAAGGAAGAGCAAATATAATCCAAACTAAGGCAGAGCAAATATAATCAACACTAAGACAGAGCAAATATAATCAAACCTAAGGCAGAGCAAATATAATCAAAACTGAGGCAGAGCAAATATAATCAACACTAAGGCAGAGCAAATATAATCCAAACTAAGGCAGAGCAAATATAATCAAAACTAAGGCAGAGCAAATATAATCAAAACTAAGGCAGAGCAAATATAATCAAAACTAAGGCAGAGCAAATATAATCAAAACTAAGGGAGAGCAAATATAATCAAAACTAAGGCAGAGTAAATATAATCCAAACTAAGGCAGAGCAAATATAATCAAAACTAAGGCAGAGCAAATATAATCCAAACTAAGGCAGAGCAAATATAATCCAAACTAAGGCAAAGCAAATATAATCAAAACGTAGGTAGAGCAAATATGATCAAAACGTTGGTAGAGCAAATATAATCAAAACTAATGCAGAGCAAATATAATCAAAACTAGGGCAGAGCAAATATAATCAAAATTAAGACAGAGCAAATATAATCCAAACTAAGGCGGAGCAAATATAATCAAAACTAAGGTAAAGCAAATATAATCCAAACTAAGGAAGAGCAAATATAATCAAAACGTAGGTAGAGCGAATATAATCTAAACTAAGGCCGAGCAAATATAATCAAAAAGTAGGTAGAGCAAATATAATCAAAACTAAGACAGAGCAAATATAATCACAACGTAGGTAGAGCTAATATAATACAAACTATAGCAGAGCAAATATAATCAAACCTAAGGCAGAGCAAATATAATCAAAACTACGGTAGAGCAAATATAATCAAAACTAAGGCAGAGCAAATATAATCAAAACTAAGGCAGAGCAAATATTATCAAAACTAAGGTAGACAAATATAATCAAAACAAAGGCAGAGATAATATTATCAAAACTAAGGCAGAGCAAATATAATCAAAACTAAGGTAGAGCAAATATAATCGAAACTAAGGCAGAACAAATATAATCCAAACTAAGACAGAAGAAATATAATCCAAACTAAAGCAGAACACATATAATCAAAGCTAAGGCAGAGCAAATATAATCCAAACTAAGGCAGAACAAATATAATCCAAACTAAGGCAGAGCAAATATAATCCAAACTAAGGCAGAGCAAATATAATCCAAACTAAGGCAGAGCAAATATAATCCACACTAAGGCAGAGCAAATATAATCAAAACGTAGGTAGAGTAAATATGATCCAAACGTATGTAGAGCAAATATAATCAAACTAATGCAGAGCAAATATAATCCAAACTAATGCAGAGCAAATATAATCAAAACTAAGGGAGAGCAAATATAATCAAAACTAAGGCAGAGCAAATATAATCAAAACTAAGGTAGAGCAAATATAATCCAAACTAAAGTAGAGCAAATATAATCAAAACTAATGCAGAGCAAATATAATCGAAACGTAGGTAGAGCAAATATAATCAAAACGTAGGTAGAGCAAATATAATCCAAACTAATGCAGAGCAAATATAATCCAAACTAATGCAGACCAAATATAATCCAAACTAAGGCAGAGCAAATATAATCAAAACAAAGGGAGAGCAAATATAATCAAAACTAAGGGAGAGCAAATATAATCAAACCTAAGGCAGAGAAAATATAATCCAAACTAAAGTAGAGCTAATATAATAAAAACTAAGGCAGAGCAAATATAATCAAAATTAGGGCAGAGCAAATATAATTAAAATTAAGACAGAGCAAATATAATCCAAACTAAGGCGGAGCAAATATAATCAAAACTAAGGTAAAGCAAATATAATCCAAACTAAGGCAGAGCAAATATAATCAAAACGTAGGTAGAGCGATTATAATCTAAACTAAGGCCGAGCAAATATAATCAAAACGTAGGTAGAGCAAATATAATCAAAACTAAGACAGAGCAAATATAATCACAACGTAGGTAGAGCTAATATAATACAAACTATAGCAGAGCAAATATAATCAAACCTAAGGCAGAGCAAATATAATCAAAACTACGGTAGAGCAAATATAATCCAAACTAAGGCAGAGCAAATATAATCAAAACTAAGGCAGAGCAAATATTATCAAAACTAAGGTAGACAAATATAATTAAAAAAAAGGCAGAGTTAATATTATCAAAACTAAGGCAGAGCAAATATAATCAAAACTAAGGTAGAGCAAATATAATCGAAACTAAGGCAGAACAAATATAATCCAAACTAAGACAGAACAAATATAATCCAAGCTAAAGCAGAACACATATAATCAAAACTAAGGCAGAGCAAATATAATCAAAACTAAGGCAGAACAAATATAATCCAAACTAAGCAGAGCAAATATAATCCAAACTAAGGCAGAGCAAATATAATCCAAACGTAGGTAGAGCAAATATAATCCAAACTAAGGCAGAGCAAATAAAATCAAAACGTAGGTAGAGTAAATATGATCCAAACGTATGTAGAGCAAATATAATCAAACTAATGCAGAGCAAATATAATCTAAACTAATGCAGAGCAAATATAATCAACACTAAGACAGAGCAAATATAATCAAAACGAAGGCAGAGCAAATATAATCAAAACTAAGGTAGAGCAAATATAATCCAAACTAAAGTAGAGCAAATATAATCTAAACTAATGCAGAGCAAATATAATCAAAACTAAGGTAGAGCAAATATAATCCAAACTAAGGGAGAGCAAATATAAGCAAAACTAAGGCAGAGCAAATATAATCCAAACTAATGCAGAGCAAATATAATCCAAACTAAGGCAGAGCAAATATAATCAAAACTAAGGTAGAGCAAATATAATCCAAACTAAGGCAGAGCAAATATAATCAAAACTAAGGCAGAGCAAATATAATCAAAACTAAGGCAGAGCAAATATAATCAAAACTAAGGCAGAGCAAATATAATCAAAACGTAGGTAGAGCGAATATAATCAAAACTAAGACAGAGAAAATATAATCAAAACGTAGGTAGAGCGAATATAATAAAAACTATAGCAGAGCAAATATAATCAAAACTAAGGCAGAGCAAATATAATCAAAACTAAGGCAGAGCAAATATTATCAAAACTAAGGCTGAGCAAATATAATCAAAACTAAGGCAGAGCAAATATAATCAAAACTAAGGCAGAGCAAATATAATCAAAACTAAGGCAGAGCAAATATAATCAAAACTAAGGCAGAGCAAATATAATCCAAACTAAGGCAGAGCAAATATAATCAAAACTAAGGCAGAGCAAATATAATCAAAACTAAGGCAGAGCAAATATAATCCAAACTAAGGCAGAGTAAAAATATAATCAAAACTAAGGCAGAGCAAATATAATCCAAACTAAGGCAGAGCAAATATAATCCAAACTAAGGCAGAGCAAATATAATCAAAACTAAGGCAGAGCAAATATTATCAAAACTAAGGTAGACAAATATAATCAAAACAAATGCAGAGCAAATATAATCCAAACTAAGGCAGAGCAAATATAATCAAAACTAAGGCAGAGCAAATATAATCCAAACTAAAGTAGAGCAAATATAATCAAAACTAATGCAGAGCAAATATAATCAAAACTAAGGCAGAGCAAATATAATCAAAACTAAGGCAGAACAAATATAATCCAAACTAAGGCAGAGCAAATATAATCCAAACTAAGGCAGAGCAAATATAATCCAAACTAAGGCAGAGCAAATATAATCCAAACTAAGCCAGAGTAAATATAATCAAAACGTAGGTAGAGCAAATATGATCCAAACGTAGGTAGAGCAAATATAATCAAACTAATGCAGAGCAAATATAATGCAAACTAATGCAGAGCAAATATAATCAAAACTAAGCGAGAGCAAATATTATCAAAACTAAGGCAGAGCAAATATAATCCAAACTAAGGGAGAGCAAATATAATCCAAACTAAAGTAGAGCAAATATAATCAAAACTAATGCAGAGCAAATATAATCAAAACTAAGGGAGAGCAAATATAATCAAAACTAAGGGAGAGCAAATATAATCCAAACTAAGGCAGACCAAATATAATCCAAACTAATGCAGAGCAAATATAATCAAAACTAAGGGAGAGCAAATATAATCAAAACTAAGGCAGAGCAAATATAATCAAAATTAAGGCAGAGCAAATATAATCAAAATTAAGGCAGAGCAAATATAATCCAAACTAAGGCAGAGCAAATATAATCAAAACTAAGGTAGAGCAAATATAATCCAAACTAAGGCAGAGCAAATATAATAAAAACTAATGTAGAGCAAATATAATCCAAACTAAGGCAGAGCAAATATAATCAAAACTAAGGCAGAGCAAATATAATCCAAACTAAGGCAGAGCAAATATAATCAAAACGTAGGTAGAGCAAATATAATCAAAACTAAGACAGAGCAAATATAATCAAAACGTAGGTAGAGCAAATATAATACAAACTATAGCAGAGCAAATATAATCCAAACTAAGGCAGAGCAAATATAATCAAAACTAAGACAGAGCAAATATAATCAAAACTAAGGCAGAGCAAATATAATCAAAACTAAGGCAGAGCAAATATTATAAAAACTAATGTAGACAAATATAATCAAAACTAATGCAGAGCAAATATAATCAAAACTAAGGGAGAGCAAATATAATCAAAACTAAGGCAGAGCAAATATAATCAAAACTAAAGTAGAGCAAATATAATCAAAACTAATGCAGAGCAAATAAAATCAAAACTAAGGCAGAGCAAATATAATCAAAACTAAGGCAGAACAAATATAATCCAAACTAAGGCAGAGCAAATATAATCCAAACTAAGGCAGAGCAAATATAATCCAAACTAAGGCAGAGCAAATATAATCCAAACTAAGGCAGAGTAAATATAATCAAAACGTAGGTAGAGCAAATATGATCCAAACGTAGGTAGACCAAATATAATCAAACTAATGCAGAGCAAATATAATGCAAACTAATGCAGAGCAAATATAATCAAAACTAAGGGAGAGCAAATATTATCAAAACTAAGGCAGAGCAAATATAATCAAAACTAAGGGAGAGCAAATATAATCCAAACTAAAGTAGAGCAAATATAATCAAAACTAAGGCAGAGCAAATATAATCAAAACTAAGGGAGAGCAAATATAATCAAAACTAAGGGAGAGCAAATATAATCCAAACTAAGGCAGACCAAATATAATCCAAACTAATGCAGAGCAAATATAATCAAAACTAAGGGAGAGCAAATATAATCAAAACTAAGGCAGAGCAAATATAATCAAAACTAAGGCAGAGCAAATATAATCAAAATTAAGGCAGAGCAAATATAATCCAAACTAAGGCAGAGCAAATATAATCAAAACTAAGGTAGAGCAAATATAATCCAAACTAAGGCAGAGCAAATATAATCAAAACTAAGGCAGAGCAAATATAATCCAAACTAAGGCAGAGCAAATATAATCAAAACTAAGGCAGAGCAAATATAATCCAAACTAAGGCAGAGCAAATATAATCAAAACGTAGGTAGAGCAAATATAATCAAAACTAAGACAAAGCAAATATAATCAAAACGTAGGTAGAGCAAATATAATACAAACTATAGCAGAGCAAATATAATCAAAACTAAGGCAGAGCAAATATAATCAAAACTAAGACAGAGCAAATATAATCAAAACGTAGGTAGAGCAAATATAATCAAACCTAAGGCAGAGCAAATATAATCAAAACTACGGTAGAGCAAATATAATCCAAACTAAGGCAGAGCAAATATAATCCAAACTAAGGCAGAGCAAATATTATCAAAACTAAGGTAGACAAATATAATCAAAACAAAGGCAGAGCAAATATTATCAAAACTAAGGCAGAGCAAATATAATCAAAACTAAGGCAGAGCAAATATAATCAAAACTAAGGTAGAGCAAATATAATCCAAACTAAGGCAGAGCAA